>NW_007726344.1:382674-383620 GCF_000696425.1 Galeopterus variegatus | reverse complement strand
GGGGCGGTGGGGCAGGAGGAAGCAGAGGGGCGCCAGGCTGCGGGAGAGGAGGCCATGGGCGCGCGGGGCGGCTCGCTGCTGCTGGCGCTGCTGCTGTCGCTGCTGCTGTCGCCGGCAGGACCCGGGCAGCCGGGTGAGCTCGGGGTCGCTGCTGGGCGGACAGGGCTGGATGCGGGCGGGCGGGGAGCGTGGAGCCAAGGGGAGCTCACCTTCTCGCCTCCTCCCAGCGCCGCAGGAAGCCGACCCAGTGTCAGGTAAGGCGCCCAGGACGCGCGCTTCCCTGCGCCGCGCACCCGCCCGGGGCGCAGAGGGAGCCTCATCTGTCCTCTCCTGTGCGCAGGTCCCATGAACACGACGCTGCTGTCGAGTAAGACGGGCCCTCGGGGGAGGAACTACGACGTGGGGAGGGTCTCCAGCATCACCTCCCGACGCAAACAGACTCGGATGGGTGCGCGGTTCCCCGGGGGGCGCGGCCGGGCGGGGTGGGCCTGTCTCCCGCCGCTCAGCCGCGGGTCGGTGTGTCCATCCAGGGCCCTGCGGCCTCCGGTCCATCGCGCCGCTGATCGTGGGCGGGGAGCCGTCGGTGCGCGGGCGCTGGCCGTGGCAGGCCAGCCTGCGTCTGCGGAAAGCGCACCGATGCGGAGGGAGCCTGCTCAGCCGGCGCTGGGTGCTCACGGCTGCGCACTGCTTCCGAAGGTGAGGCGGGGGCGGGGCGGCGCGGGGGCCGGGTCTGTGCAGGCACCTGAGTGAAGGTTGCACGTGGATTCTGAGCTCCCGGCTTGGCTGACGCTGGGCAAACGTACACGAGTTCTCCAGGGTTGCCCTGGACGGAATCCTGTTCAGGTTCTTTGAGAACGTTTTTTCAGGATGTTTTTCCAGAACGTTCCGATGCACGTTTTGTTATACTTTTCTTTTTTTTTTTTTTTTTTTTTTTTTTTTTTTTTTT
>NW_007726344.1:348368-382664 GCF_000696425.1 Galeopterus variegatus | reverse complement strand
TTTTTTTTTTTTTTTTTTTTTTTTTTTTTTTTTTTTTTTTTGTCTTTTTTCCGTGTCCGGCAACGGATCGCAACCCTCAGTGTTGCCCCCGTACCGGACCGGGGACCGGCAACGGGATCGCAACCCTCGGTGTTGCTCCCGCGCCTCGCTCAGCCAGTGAGCGGGAACAGGTCTGTATGTGGGATACGAACCCTTGGGCGGGAGCGCCACCATGCTTCCCAAGCGGCGCACTATCCAGTGCGCCACCGGACCGGCCCCAATACTTTTCTTATTTGTAACCGAAATGGCACCACCAGGGCCGGCCCGTGGCTCACTCGGGAGAGTGCGGTGCTGATAGCACCAGGGCCGTGGGTTCGGATCCCTATATAGGGATGGCCGGTTAGCTCACTTGGGTGAGCGTGGTGCTGACAACACCAAGTCAAGGGTTAAGATCCCCTTACCGGTCATCTTTAAAAAAAAAAAAGGGCACCACCATTTGTACCCCCCTCATTCCACCTTCCTACCACCGGTGTGGGAGGTTGGCCTGACGTGGGGGTAAGTGCTGAGCATCCCGCAGGAAAGCTATTTTGACTCCATTTGGCTGGGTCCTGCATCAGTGCACGCGCATCTGATCATTCCTTTTTGGGCTGCATAGGGCCCTCTAATTTGCTGGATTTTCGTATCCTAGGACAGCTCCGTGAGGTGCCAAGACCACATGGGGTGTGGTGGCCGGGCATGGGGGGACCCTTCTGCTCCAGCTCCGACAGTGCCCACGTTCTGGGACTCTGGCTGTGGCCTTTATGGGCTCCCCCATTTCACAGGGGGCCCTTTGGCCATCAGAAGGACTTGCTAGCAAACCCCAATCTCACCTCATGAGTGGGCCCCCAGCTGTGGACAGGTGGCCGGCCCTGCTTCCACGGCCCATGACTGCTCCCTCCACCCCTGCCAGTCACCGTGACCCTTCCGAGTGGACGGTCCAGTTTGGAGAGCTGACTTCCACGCTGTCTCCCTGGAACCTGCGGGCCTACGTCAACCGTTACAGGGTGTGGGATATCCTTGTGCACCCCAGCTACAGGGGGATTTTATTCAACGACATCGCCCTGGTGAGGCTGGCCTCCCCTGTCTCCTACAACAAGTACATCCAGCCCGTTTGTGTCCTGTCTTCTACCTTCATGTTCGAGCACTGGCCTGACTGCTGGGTGACCGGCTGGGGAGACATCAGCGAGAATTACAGTGAGGCTGGGGACAGTGGGGTGGTGAGAAGGGTGGTGGGGGTGAGTCAGACACTCGTCACCACCCCTGTTGCAGCCACAGCAGCCCCCTGCTTGGTTGTGGGGTGCAGCTGGGGCCCCTCCTGCCGGCGCCCACAGCTTTCTCTCCTCACGTGCTTTTCTACTGCTGCTCCCACCTGCAAGTGCACGAACCACTCAGTTCTCTCCCTTCCTGAGACTACGTAGGCCAGAAGCATACAATTCAATGATGTTTAGTATGTTTAGAAAATTGAGCTATCATTGCCACTACCTAATTATAGAACATTTTTATCATCTCAAAAAGAAATCCTTCCTCCTTTGTCTTAATGCTCAATCCTCCCATTCTCTAGACCTATAGCTGTGGAAACTGCTAATCTGCTTTATGTATCTATGGATTTCCTTGCCCTGGACCTTCCACATATGGAATCACACAGCATGTGGCTGGTTGTGTCTTCCAGGTGTGCCCTCTTTATAGCATGTATCAGCTTTTAGCATTCTTTTTTTTTTTTTTTTGTGGTCTAATTCACATAATATTAAATTAACAATTTAAACTATACTATTTAAATTATTGACAGTATAGAGTTTGACCCTGTGTATTTTTACCTCATTTTGCCAATATCAGCTGTTTATTTGGAGCACTTAATCCACCTACAAGTAATTAGTGATCAGGAAAGTATTACTTCTATTTTGTAATTTTTTTTATATCTTGTCTTACATGTTTTTTTTATATGTGTATCTATGCCATATCTTTTTTGTTTCTTACTTTCTCATTTTGTGGTTAACTAATATTTTAGTGTACCATATTGATTCTCATTTTCTATTCTTTATATTTTTTAGTTATTTTCTTAGTGGTTTTCCTGGGGGTTGAAATTAATATCATAAGCTTATAAGCATCTATTTTGATTATATGCCAGTTTAGATTCAATAGTGTGCAAAATCTCTAGTCCTATTCAACTCCATTTCTCCACTCTATGTTGTTATTGTCACAATTTACATCTCTATGCACTACAAATTACCATTAACATAGATTTATTATCACCTGCTTTATGCATTTCTCTTTTAAATCATTTAGGAAAAAAGAGGAGGTATAAACAAAAAATAAAGTTATACTGGCTTGTATACTTACCTGTGTAGTTACCTTCACCAGTGATTTTGGTTTGTTTCAGTTTCAGTTTCCATCTAGTGTCCTTTTCTTTCAGTCTGAAGGACTCACTTTTCCATTGTTTTAGCATAGATCTCCTAGTTATGAATCCTCTCGGCATTTGTTTATCTGGGAAAGTTTTAATGTCTCCTGTCTTTTTTGATGGAGAGTTTTGCCTGATATAGAATTCTCATTTAAGTGTTTATTTCATTCTGTACTTTACATCTGTCATTCCACTGTCTTTTGGACTCTCCAGTGCGCCACGGGGTCGGCCCAACAACATGGCACTTTGATCAAACTGTCATCAACAGCTTCTGGGGAAAGGTACAAGTTGAAAGGATATCAGATTAAAATACATTTTCTTTGAACAAGAACTAAGAAATGCACTTGATTTATTTATAACCTAAATCATGTGACAAGTATTACGATCTCTGTGAATTATTTTTTTCCTTTTTGTCTTTTTTACTGACCGGCAACGGGATCGCAACCCTCGGTGTTGCGCCCGCACCGTGCTCAGCCAGTGAGCGGGAACCGGTCTCCACATGGGATCCAAACCCTCGGCGGAAGCGCCGCCGTGCTCCCAAGCGGCGCACTTTCCAGCACGCCACTGGGCCGGCCCTGGTGAACTTTCCTTATCTTTGTGGACTGGGTTCTGTTTTGCTCTTTATGATTCTTTTTCTTTTGATTGTTGGATTAAAATGTGTCTCAGTATGATTCTCTTTGTGGTTATTTTAGTTGGAGTTGGTTTAGCTTCTGGAAGCTGTAGATTCGTGTCTTACACCAAATTTGGGAACTTTTGGCCTGGCTCTTGCAGCTGTACTGTATTAACCATAAAAAATCTGACCTGTTGATCAGTTGTGGGTGGGAGTGACTTGCAGTTTTGGAAGTTGGGAATGGCATGGTTGAGGGGCCTGTCTGGTGAAGGCTGCAAACCCTCCCTTCATGTGGGTTCTGGAGAAGCTTGCTAGTGGCTTTGCTGGCCTGGGAGACAGGATGGTGCACTCTGAACCACCCTTCACCCCTGCAGACTCCAAGTAGCTTCATGGAAAGTGCACTGTTGTGGCTTTTCCATAATCTGGTGGCTGCTCCATGGGCTGGTACTGGTTCCTTGCACTGTACCATGCCAGTGCAGGGAGCCACTGGGGCTTGGAATGGTCGGAGTAGTCCCTCGTCCCTCTCACTGCACCCTTTTACACCTTCAGGAACTCTGCAGGTCTCCCCTCCTATTCTCCTGAGTTCCAGTGATCTCAGGATGGCAGTTTTTGTGTTTTAATAGTTGTGATTTAATTGTCTATTAAGACATCTGGTGACGTCACTTATTTCTTGCAGTTTTGGAGGTTGGGAATTCCATGTTTGAGGGGCCCATCTGGTAAAGACCTTTCTACTGGTGGGGGGATGGCTCTTTGCAGAGTCCCATGGTGGTGCAGGGTATCACATGGTGGGAGGGCTGAGCGTGTTCACATGCTCTCTTCCTGTCTTTATAAAGCTTTGGAGGTGACAGACACTCAAATCATAGCAGCCCCTCCCCACCAGTGTACATGTGGCCTCCTGCCTCCCCCTGCCCCATATGGGAGAGGAGAGGCTAAGATTGTGGTATTTCTCTGTTCTATTACCAGCACATCGGCTGCCTCCCTACAAACTCCAGGAAGTGAAGCTCACAATCTTAAACAACACCAGGTGCAATTACCTGTTCAAACAGTCCTCTGCTCGTAGTGTAATAAAAGAAACAATGGTTTGTGCTGGTGCTGAGGATGGCAGTGTAGACTCCTGCAGAGTGAGTGTCGGTACCCTACCAGGGATTCCCACCCTTCCCAGCCCCAGGCCTGAAAGCAACCCCCATGTCCCTCCACTAACGCACCCTTGGAATTTGTTCATGAGAATACACTTGCAGTCCTTGTTTGTCCAGCCTGTGAATGTACTTCTCATTTTCCATAAGTTTTAACCTCTTTTGGTTATCACACCGACCCTGAGAGGCTGTTGCCCCACTTTGCAGATGCAGAAACTGAGGCTCAGTTGCTGCTAGGGGGAGGAGTAGGATTTGCACCCAGTCTACCCAGCTCCACAGCCATCCTGCTCTTCCAGCCTGTCTGCTGGCCTTACCCACCCCACCCCAGATCAGGCTCACCCATTCTGCTCCCCAGGGTGACTCAGGTGGACCCTTGGTCTGCAACAAGAATGGGCTATGGTATCAAGTTGGAGTCGTGAGCTGGGGAGAAGGCTGTGGTCGGCCCAATCGGCCCGGAGTCTACACCAACGTCAGTGTATACTTCCAGTGGATCCGGATGCTAATCCCCTGCAGTTCACCAAAGCCAGACCCCTGCCAGTGGCTGCTGCTGCTGCTCACTTTGCTGTGGGCTCCCCGACTCCTGCAGTCGGCCTGAGTCTACCATAGCCTGTGGGAGTACAGTGGGTGCCACAGCACCTGCACACTCCCCCAGGCTTGGGTACTCCAGGGTCAGGGTCAGGACTGCCTGCATCAGGCTCCTTTCCCCTTCTGTCCCATTTGCTAATAAACATGTGCACATGTTCAGGTTGATGCCTTGCATAGCTTTCTGGGGAACCAAGTTCCTTCCTGGACAACTCCCCCCTGTTCACCCATGTCCAGTTCAGGCCAAGACCCCACCCAGACTCATAACTCTTTGTCCAGGTTTTGGTTGCAAACAGCAGCACTCTCTCTGGTTAGTTGTATCAGAAAGATAAATTAGGGAAGGACACTAGGAGCTCCAGGGTGCCTGGGGGCTGAGAAGTCAGGGGGTGGGTTTGCTGTGGAGGAAATGCTCCCAATCAATAATCCCCTCCCTACCATTGCACAAATGCCAGATGTTCCTGGTCTTACCATGATCCCCTCAAATGCTGACTTGGGACCAGGACTTGGTGCAGGTAGTTTATTTGGGAGGTGATCCCACAGAAGAGGGAGTGGGGAAACTAAGGCAAAGAAGGAAGAAACACCAATGAGTTTGCAGAAACAAGGAAGTTGCCATCATGGGTAACTGAGGCACAGTCTTGCTGGGGACTCTTCATTGGCCCACAGAGGACAAGGACACTAGGGGTGGGCATTTCTCTCTTGACCCCCCACCCCCACCCCCATGTGGAGCAGACCGCTGGTGAAGCTGACAGTGCCTAGGGAGCTGCGGCACCATAAGATGCCAGGGCTGGGGGGACTTGGGACAGCATCAACCCTTTTGGCCCCCCTTCACCGTCCCCCAACCCGAGCATCTGGACAGCCAAGAGACCAGTCCAGCATGGCTGACTCAGCCGGCTCCCTGAACTCCAAAGCAGATCTGCATTTTGCCTGATCCCTAATGCTGGAGCAAAGAAGGTGGGAGAAGCTCTGGCCCAGACTCACGGCCCTGACCCCCCACAGCCCCTGCTTCAGGGAAAATGCACCCACCTGAAGCAAACCCTGCTCACCTGTGAGCCTGAGGAGGAGATCTGGAGAGGGGGTCTGGTTCCCCAAACCAGGGAGGGTGCACCCCTAGGAAGTTTTCCTCCCTGCAGGACCCCTTCACTGACCAGCAGGCACCTGAGCTGACTGCAGGTGGAATTGCCAGTCCCACCTCAATTGCAGCAGGGAGTGCCTTGTCCAGGGGAGGGATTGTCCCTTTGGCACCTTGGGTGCCAGGCAGGGGTGCGGGTAGGGGAGGCCCTGTCTGGGAGGAGGCTCAGCCTGTCCACAGGAAGGAAGATGGAGATGGGGTGAGGGTGGGTAGCACTGGGCTGGGGTGGGGTCTGGGGTTGACTCCTTAGTGTGACTGGAGTCGATGTGGCTGGTTCCAATGGCCAGCAGGTTAGTCCACTGCCCCTTTCCATGGTTGAGGGGCTGGGGACATCCCAGTGGAGCTGGATGAGGTCAGCTGAGGGAGGTGGGCTGAGAGAACAAATTCCAAGACAACAGGTGGGTCACAGCCAGAGTGAGGCTCTGTGGAGGTCAGGAAGAGCCCAGGTCACATTGCCACAACTGGGGACACATCTGGAAGGGTGGGGACTGGAGAGACGCTTTGGGAGAAGAGGAGCCCATTGGAAGGAGGTTGGAGCACACCAGGTGGGTGTGAGGGGAAGGAGGGTGCCTGCCTCATAGGGACCCTGATGCCCAGGAAGAGGCAGAGCCTGGGGGTGGGGACAGGGGTGGGGGTGGGGAAGTGGGGGAGGGGAGGCCGGGTCAGACCCTGAGCAGGGAATCCCAGGGGTAGAGGAAGGGTCAGAGAGCAGAGAAGTGAATTCTTGCCATGTGGAGCTCTCTGCAGGATGCCGCAGGGCCACCCTCAGGCAGCAGGAGACAGACGCTACTGTCCTGATGTCTAGTTAACTGATGCCAAGTGTGACGGCTGTGAGGACCCCTGAGAGAATGGGGGGCACCGCTGCGGTCTGGGCTCCGGCAGTGGTGTTGAAGCTGCATCATCTGATGGATGGTAGGAGACTCCTGAACAGAGAAGGTGGGAAGGGGTCACAAGCAGAGGGAACAGCATGTGCAAGGGCCCTGAGGCAGGGAAGAAGCTGGGCCTTTCCACAGTGACATCAGGTGAAATGGTGAGCCGGCATCGGTGTGGTGCCAGGCTCTGCTGTGAGAGCCGTGCCCACGTTCACTGTTTCTTCCCCAGTGCGGGGGCTCCTAGCCCCTGGAGTCCTAGCTCCTCCTCTTGCCCGCTGTTGGGTGGCCCGGGCCCAGCTCCCCAACACCCTGAGCCTCGTCTCGGTCTCTGAGCTGGGATGATAAGAGATGCTCCTCCAGCAGATGTGGGCAAGGCTCACTTAGCTGAGGGCCCAGAAAGATGGCAAGGGCTGCCCAAGCAGACAGTGCCAGCATCCTGCCCCTTTCCTGCTGGGGAAACTGAGGCACAGAGCACTTAGGTTGTGATGCTCAACCCCCAGTTGCACCCCGGCACAGCTCCTGGGCCCCCAAGCAGCCAAGGCGAGGCTTACGTGGGGGACGTGGGCCCCCTGGAGCTGAGCCCACCTGTCCCTCACCCCCATGGCAATGATCAGCCTAGAGCCCCATGTCATCATGGAGCAGGAGGTGCGACAACTTCTACTGCAGGAGATGCAGTCAGCCATCGGCTGCCCCAGGACAGCACCTCAGTGCAGCCTCAGTCACTCCCACATGTCCCATCGTCACCTGTGTGGTGACACCCTCGGAGTCGGGGACCCACCTGCTCCACCCACAGCCTCATCCCTGTTATCTCTTAATTGCCCCATCTGGCGCCCTCTCCCTGCAGGGTGACTGGGGGCCCTGCCGTGGGACCTGGGTGGGGGCCACTGCTTTGAGCCCCAGCGTCATCCTCTGCGAGTCCTGGATCTTGATAGTGACCCGTACCTGGAAAACACCCCAGGACCACCCCCCACTCTCCCACTCTGCACCTGCTCCTCCCTGGGGCTCTCACAGCCCAGCTGTTCCCAGGGCCCAGCTCCAAGGCGGGCGGGACCACAAGGGCCTGAGCCATTGTGATGACGGAGCAGCCGAGGGGGCAGTTAGCACCCAGCAGGTGCCACCCTTCTCCCTTCTTGTTGCTGTTCCGTAGCTCACCTGCCTCCACTTCTGTCTGATTAAAGGACGGAGCTTGGCAATCACTGTCTCTGAGCCTGGATGTCACTTACCCACCAGCCCTTATCTTGGCAATTGAGTTGATTAGATACAAGAAGTCGTTCCTAGAAAAATTCTGGAGTTCACCGGTCAGAGCAGGCGACAGAGGGTTTCCAGGACCTGTCTCTCCTTCCCAAGAGTCAGAGTTTTGGAAGAGAAACTGAGGCACGGCACTAGGATCAAGTGTTGTTGGGCTCTCTGTTGGATAAGAGGCCCTGGCCATCCAGCCTCTCTGACCCCCGCCTAACTCCTCCCAGCTGGCCTGCATCACCTCAGAGCCAAGCACAGAGGTGCTGGGGAAGGGCTTCTAGGCAGCCAAGAGGGGAGGTGGGCTGGGACCCACATGGGCTTGGCCTGTCTTCATCCCACAGAGACCAACTCAAATGTGAGTCCCATCTCAAGGCCTCTTGGGCTCCAAAGGACCCAGGTTTGGGGGCTCAATCAGCACCGGCGGTGGGAGTGCTCCCCCACTGCCACACTGTCTGCTTTTCTCCGGCAGCCCCAGCCCAGCCTCCCTTCCCAGGCCTGGCCCCAGGCGATGGAGACTGGCCCCCAGACCAGACACCCATCATGTACCCACAAGCTCTGAGCCTTAATGGGGGTCCTGACCATGACCAGACCTTGGCTGGAGGACCCCTCATGGGGAAGCTGGAGGCACCTGTTGCTGCAGCTTTCAGGTCGTCAGCCCACCCACCTCCCCACCTCGGGCTTCTTACCTGCCCCTCCAGCAGTCACTTGGGTCCCACTGCAGTTGCCTCTTCCCAGCACGGTCCTGTGTGGCCACAGGAGCATGGGTTTCCCAGCACCCCGACTTCCAGCATAAAAAGGTGCCCCCCATCAGCAGCTCTGGCTAAGGTCGGTCTGGTGGCTGCACCCACTGGGCAGTGTGTCCTCCTGCCGCCCTCCTGGGACCTGCTGCAGAATGTGACCCCAGGTGGGGTGCCAGGCTGAGCCATCTATGAGAAACAGTGAGCCTGTGCCGTGTCCTGTGCCTGCCTGCAGCCTCTTCACCATCTGGAAAAGCATCAGCCTCTAGGCCCCTTGCAGGGGTGGAGGTAGAGTCAGGGTGGGGGAGCATGGGGAGGGTTGCTGTGGAGGATACCAACATTAATAAAGCAAACATATTTCACAGGGCCTAACACATAGAAATGCTAAGCTTGGGAAAAACAGAAAACTTTCCCAGGACTAAAGTCTCTGTTGTAGATTAAAAAGTTGTAACACAGCAAAACTGCTTGCTATAAGGGCAGTTGTCCCTGGTGCAGCTAAACCTAATGCTTGTTGCCATGATGAATATCTCATTGTTCTTTCTGTAACCACCTGTGTTCCTTTTCTGTAACTTTCTTGCCTGGAGAATAAAAATGGAGAGAATATCTGATTCGGGGTTATTCCTGAGATCTTTCTTCTCTTGAAAGAATTATTCCTGGGGGTAACCACTTCGGACCTCTCATTGCTCTGGAGAAATGGGCTTCGAGTAATCCTTTGTATCGCTGTCACCCTGGGAGAGGTGACAGGTTGCAGGAGGAGGGGCTCCAGGCCTCCTCTCTGACAACTTCATAGGCTGTTGGACATCAGAGTTGAGCTAATATATCCAAGATTAATTTAACTAATTAAATAGGAAACCCGCAAGATGGTGTTGGACAACAACCAGGACTGATTTTATTTTGTGCCCAGCCTTCCATGTTGACTCCTGCTTGAACTCACTCCTTTGTTTCACCGGTTAGTCATAGATTAACCTCAGGGCAAGCAAACTGGGAAGATAGGGTTTAAGGAGTAGATGACACAGTACAAGCTGGGGTATCTGTCCCGACCCGCGGGATATTCAACGAGGACCCTGGAGGGGGGAGTGGGAATTGGATGGGACAAGAGACACGAGAAATGGAGACAAGACAGCATTCTGCTCAAGTCTCATTTATTAGCCAGAAGGTCACAGCTTATATAGCCAGCAGGAGGGAATCAGAAGATAAGGAAGTGAGCAGCAGATGTTTTCTGGGAAAAACCACAAGGCAAATCGTTTCAGGAAATGGAACATTTCTCAGCTATCTAAAGCAAAGCAGCAGGTGATCTATGCCTAGGGCTGTGCAAGCAGTAAGAAAGAGAAAATGGCGGAAAGGTCATGGCATTTATATCTTTAGTGTGAGAAGGCTATTAGCAGGGCTTCATGACCCTGGGCAGGCTATGACCGGGCTCTTTGGCCCCAGACAGGATCAGCCCATCTGTGCACAAGCCTCACAAGACCCCTGCTTCAACAGATCCCTGGACACCTGGTGAATGATGTTATCAACTTATTTTTCTTAAGCTGTTTCTTTGAAGTTATTTTTAGTAACATTGCTTTTGCTATGTAAGCTTTGTCTGTAGCTGGATAGCTATAGCTCTCATCTACTGCAGATGTCTCATTCTTTGCTGCACACAACCTCCTGTGTATAAGTTACCCTTTAACAAAACTCCTTGTGAACTGTATGGAGATGCCTGCTTTGTTCTTCAGTCTCAAAGTTCCTTCCCAGTTTGGAAGGCATTATATTCTAACCACCTCCTCACAACAATGGTAAAGCTAGCTCAAAGGAGAATTAGAAGAATAGAGATGTTTTAGTCCGTTTCTATTCCTTATAACAAAATACTGTGGAACTGGGTGATTTATAAAGAAAATGAAATTTATTGCTTACAGTTTTGGAGGCTAGGAAGTCCAAAGTCCAGGGAACACATCTGGTGAGGGTCTTGGTGGTGGTGACAGTGATGCTGGGTATCACATTGTGAAATGGCAGAACAGAGAGAGCAGAGACCAACCTCCTCATCTACTCTCCTTTTAAAGCCCCCAGAATCATGCCCCTGACCAACATTGTTAATCCATTCACTATAATCTAATCACCTCTTCAAGGCCCCACCTTTCAATTACCATCATAGCATTTCCTACCCTCCAAACAGTCACAGTGAGGGCCTAGTTTCTACATAAAATCTGGGGGCACAATCCAAGCTTCAGTGAGTTTTGGGGGACATAACTCAATCCTCTATAAGAGAATACAGAGTTTGCCATGGCAAGCATCCTAAATTAATTTGTAAGATTATGAGCAAAACTGGTTAATGTCTTACTGAGCAATAAAACCCTCCCTTTGGACTCATCTTTAGGACAGAAATCATTTGCATCTCAATTGAGCAAGTCAGTAATGAACCTCAGATCTGGACCTTAATCAATAGCAAATCGCATATCAAACAAAGGCACATTATCTGGGAGAACTTAAACACCATGCTTTATAACACCAAGGTCATGGGCTCAGATCCCTGTACTGGCCAGTCACAAAAACAAAACAACAACAACAACAACAACAAAAATCTACCAAAAAATAAATAAGCACCTTTGGTAGCCTATCTGATAGGCTTCCAGGAAAACATGGAAAGTGCATGGCTACTTCTTCTTGCCTTATTTCCAAATTTTGGATAATTTTCTCCAGCTGTATTTTGAAGCAGGTTCACGGTGCCCTGGTTACCAACCTGAGTCTGGTGAGACAGAACACACTCAAACGTGAGTTACATGAAGTGGGTTTATTACCAGCAGGTAGGCAGCAATGGACAACAGAAGCCTCAAATCCATCCTGAGGAGCACAAGATAGCTGCCTGGGGCAGGAGTCTCAAGTACACATGCCCCACTTGTACCATAGCCGAGGGATCCGAAAGGCAGCCCAGCCTGGTCTACATACCTCGGGACAACAGGATTCACTGGGCAAAACATGAAGGGCATCCTGCTTCCAGGTCAGAGAGGAGCAAGCTTGAGGTGTCCCAGGTGTTTCCTCCCTAACTCAAGATGTGACATTCCCAGCACATTCTACAGTTACTCTTGAGAACTACAAGCAAGAACAGAGGAAGAACTGTTCTGCATCTATATTTATGTGCACGAACCTAAGTGTCTTCTAGGCTAAACCTCCATAATGTCAGAAGCTTTTTATTCACAGAACAAAGTAAGGGGACCAAACGTTAATGACCAGGGCAGTGAGTTCTAAGTGCTACCGCAGTCATGAGAACCAGCTTGGGGATTGGAAGAGGATAGCAGGGTTGGTGTGTAGGTTTATCATCCCTCAAGAGTCCCTTAAAATGACAGAAAAGATATATTTTAAGTAAGTAATTACTGCCATTAGAATAAGTTCTGGTGCTGTAGGGTGACAATAGCTAATAATATTTTATTGCATATCTTAAGATAGCCAGAAAACAGGACCTTGAATGTAATAAGCATAAAGAAAGGATAAATGTTTAGATGATGATAGATATGCTATTTTGATTAGATCACTATACAATATGTGCATGTATTGAAACAACAAACTTTATCCCATAAACATATACAATGAAAAAAATAAACTACTTTGGAAAATAAAAAAAATGGGTTTACCAGCAAACTAGAAATTGCGACAATTCCCTGGGAGATCTACAAGACTGAACTGATAACAGTAGAGAGGACTACTTATTGAAGCAAGCAAAGCCTGCCAGGAACCTGTGGGAGGAAGGCAAGAGCAGACCAGGGCAGTTCCGCACTCAGTGGGTAAGGATGAGGTACAGGGTGGGCCCTGGAAGCCATCGGATAATTATCTCATCAAATGGAAGACTCCATCAGCTGGAGTCACCCAGAAGGCAAAAATGCTGCCGTCAAATGATTCAATCCTTTGTGTCTCAAAATTTTTACTTTATACTTATTGAAAGAGAATTTTTAGATTTCTTTGCATGCAGATGTTTATGTAACTCTTGTGAATGCATAAAAATTGAAAGCAGAGCAAAATAAACCAGAAAAGGTATTCCTGGAAGCTCTTCCAAGAGTCCATCCTTTCTGAATCACTTGTCAACTCAGAGCCATCAATATTCATTGTGTCTTTCCACACAATATTATCATCTAAGTTTGCTAGAGTGTGGGAGGCAGCATTTCTTTAAAAAAGTTCTCCACTAGTGCTACAGGATTGTCTTCCAACCCCCGACTCCCATACTGAAGGCTTCGATGCAGAATGTTTTGTTTCGTGTTGGAGATCAGTGTTAACCACCATACAAAGGAAGCAGTAAAAGTCTTTCTATTCGCTGATGACGTGATCTTATATGAGCATCTGCTTCTCCTCTCCTTCCAGTCCGCAGGGGGGTGGCACCTCCCTGCCCCCCTTGAAGGCAGGCGTGGTCTGTGACTACTTTGGCTGATGAAATTGGGCAAAAGTTGTCCAATTTAAAAAGCTGGTCCCTGATTTTCCTCAATCTCTCTTCTCTGTCCACAGCAGAACTTGAAGCCTGTTACTGTATTGGAAGCATCAGACAATGGGAGCTTTGGGCAGCCGGGCGCTTGAGATACTGTGACAATCAGAACTGTCAATCCACTTTCTGCAATGTAGTACAACAAGAAATAAACCTTTGTTGTATTAAGACACTGGGATTTGGGAGTTGACTGTTGCCGTAGCATGACTGAGAGTTTGAAAGCGAATTCAAGGGTTTATCTTCATAAAGGCATTTTGTGTGTTGGTCTTTCATCCTGCAAATTAGCTAAATTTGTTTCTTAGCTCCATTTTGTGTGTCTGTGTGTGTGTGTGGATGGGCATGTGTATTCTTTAGGATTTTCCACTGTAATAGTCCGTTTCTATTGCTTATAGCAACATACGTGGAACTGGGTATTTTATAAAGAAAATAAAATTTATTGCTTAAGGTTCCTGAGGCTGGAAAGTCCAAAGTCCAGGGAACACTTCTGGTGAGGGTCTTGGTGGCAGTGACAGTGATGACAGGGTATTACATTGTAAAATGGCCATGCAGAGAGAGCAGAGAGAGAGAGACAGATTCTCCTCTCTCTTCTTTTAAAGCCCTCAGGATCACGCCCCTGACCACGAGTTTTAATCCATTCACTATGGCACGGTCCCACAATCCAATCACCTCTTCAAGTCTCCACCCTTCAATTACCATAACAGGGTTTTCCACCCTCCTAGCAGTCACAGTGGGGGCCAAGTTTCTAATACATAAAACTTGGGGGACACAATTCAAGCTTCAGTGAGTTTTGGGGGACATAATTTGATCCACTACGTACATGTATAAAATCATGTCATCATCAAATAGAGATAGTTTTGCTTCTTCCTATCCAATTTGGATATCTTTTATTTGCTTGATTATTTATGTTTTCCTAATTGCTCTGGCTAGAACTTTCAGTGTAAAGTCAAATAGCGGTGGTGAATGTGGGCATCCTTGTCTTGATCCGGATCTTAGGGAGAAAGATTTCAGTCTTTCACTGTGAAATATGATGGTATGATGCTATCTGTGGGCTTATCATAAATGTCCTTTATCAAGTCAAGGAAGTTCTCTTCTATGCCTGGGTGCTGAGTGTTTTTATCATGAAAGAGTGTTGGATTTTGTCAAATGCTTTCCTGCATCAATTGAGATGATCATGAGGTTTTTTTCCTTTCATTCTATTGATGTGGTATGTTATGTTGATTGATTTTCTTATGTAAAACCACCCTTGCATACCTGCCAGATTATCGTGTATAATTCTCTTAATATACTGTTGGATTCAGTTTGCTAGTATTTTGTTGAGGATTTTTGTGTCCATATTCATAAAAGATATTGATCTATCATTTTCTTTTTTTATGATGTCCTTTTTTGGTTTTGGCATCAAAGTAATGCTGGCTTCATAGAATAAGTTAGAAAATGTTTCCTCCTCTTCTATTTTTGGGGAGGAATTGAGAAGAGTTTGGGAAGAGTTTGAGAAGGATTGGTGTTAAATCTTCTTTAATTGTTTGGTAGAATTCACCAATAGGGCCATCTGGTACTGGGCTTTTCTTTGTTGGAAGGTTTTCAACCTCCTTACTAGCTATAGGTCTGTTCAGATTTTCTATTTCTTTTTGAGTCAGTTTTGGTAGTTTGTGTGTTTCTAAGAATTTGTCAATTTAATCCAGATTATCTGATTGGTTGGCATAAGATTATTTATCATACTCTCTTACAATCTTTTTTATTTCTATGAGGTTAGTAGTAATGAACCCTTTTTTAATCTCTGATTTTCATTATTTGAGTCTCACACTTTTCTTTGTCTAGTTAAAGGTTTGTCCATTTTTGATCTTTTCAAATAACCACCTTTTGGTTTCATTGAGTTTTCTCTGTTGTTTTTCTAAATTTTCTGTTCATGTATCTCCACTCTCATCTTTACTATTTTCTTCCTACTGCTAGCTTTGAGATTACTTTGCTCTTTTTTTCCTAGTTCCTTAAGGTGCAAGGTTAGGTTATTGATTTGAAATAACCTGGTAGAAAGTCAGCCAGCATGTAAGAAGTCAGACTACACTGCCAAGATGTAAGAAGCTCAGGAAAATGAGACGCTGTGGAGGAAAAGGTGTGGGGGGAGAGAGAAAGAGAGGAAGCCTAAGGAACATCAAAGCTCTGGACACTGGAGTGAAGAAACCATTTGGAAGTGATCCTCCAGCTCCAGCCACCCCAGCTGGATGCCATGTGGAGGAGAGATGAGGCACCCAGCTGAGCCCTCCCAAAATTCCTAACTCAGAATCAGGGGCAAAATTAATTAGTTGTTCTAAGATACTACTACTGTTTCATAGGCAGCAAGAGAGAACCATGGCAGGTAGCAAGAGGACACATAACTCCACTGGAAGGTCAATAACATAGACAGATGGGACCAAGTTTCTGTCCCAGAACATGTGTTTTACACTGGAAGAGGTGAGTTACCTTGAATGCATTTTTTGGGGGGTGGCTACAAATGGGAATGGGGACTTAAGAGCAAGATGAGATCAGATCTTCTGGCCCATCTTGGTCATGGTGTGCAAATTTTGACCCTGATTTATAGCTCAGCAAACAGTGGTCACTACCAATCCTATTCCCTTTCATCCCCCTGCCTCTGATTCCTCCCCTTTAGACTCATGTCCCCAATCTCCTCATTAAATGCACAACCAACGCCTACAAGAGCATCTGGGTTCACAGATGGTCATAGATTGTTTATGAGAAGGACTTTAGGGATGTTTATATGAATGAGGTACTGTTAAGTGCCTTGGTTTAGGAGTTCAACAAAGCTTCTTCTTTTTTGTTTGTTTGTTTCTGTTGTTTTGCTTACCAAAACGTTTTATTTTATTTGCCTTAAACCCCTCAAAAAAGATCCTCCACATTCAGCAAAGCTTCTAATAATGGGGCACCAACAGAGTAGACCCACTAGTACAACCACTAGCTTTTGAGTGTACTGAGAAGGGATTTCTGAAGTAACCACAGGCTGAGGACCAGGACCCCTCTGTTTTCTTTAACTCAGTAGAAAAAAGAGTGAGTTCTGAAGATTGGCTGTTATTTCACTTTGGTGACTGGGCTTCAGGCCAAATTTAACCTGGTTGTCATGAAGAAATTGTTGACCTAAAAAGAAACTGAGGCCTGATACATATGGCAAGGATTTAATGAGCCAATATGATGATTGCACCGGGAAGATGCCCTGAGAACCCCATCCAAAGAGGGCCAGCAGAGCTTAGCATTTTATAATCACAAGAAAGGGGAAGGGTCTAAGGGGAGAGAGAAAAAGACAGCTTCACCTAATTACTTCATCAGGTTTTCTACTCATTGTGCATTTCGTATAGATTTGGGATTGTTACTAGGTTACGTAAGGGCTATAAGACACATTCCATATTATTATACAGCTTTCTGCTGCCATTAAGTCTGCTTCTAAGTAAAAATAGTCTTATAATAACATTTGCTGGGACAGGTGGACATGACTAGTGACTTATCCCCGATCTCTGAAGGCTCTACAACTTAGCTGATCTGGTCAGAGTAGTTTTTTGGTTATCATTTCTCCCATTTTGATTAAAAAGCTTTCATCTGAAAGCACTGATGACATTTTGGTCCCTTGTTGCTGGCAAGGCTTGTTCCCAGAAAGCCATGTCCCATGTAAGAGGAAGGGAAATTAGGCTGGCCTCTAGGTCTACATCTGAATTTTAAGCAACATGGGAGTTGGGATGGGATGGTAGTCAGATCCTTTCATCCTTGGCAAACCTGAAAAACTAGACAGAGGCATTTGTCTCATATCTGACAGCAGGATAAGTTGTGCCCTTGGGCAAAAGAATGTTCACTGCAGAAATGGGTTGAAAAAGAGCAAGAGAAAAAAACTAAGGGCACTTTTACAACTTAAACTAGGTAGTAAGTTTAACTTGGCATAGGCCTGGGAAAACAAATATTAAAGCGAGAGTTGAACTTTGTAAGTGATCTTGAGACATACGGCCTGGTTAGTGTGTGAACTAAGACATGAGACCCACATTCCAACAGAAGCCTGAAACTAGAATTCCCCAGAGTAAAAGGACAAGTCCACATGTTTTAGAAGAAGACCAGAAGTTTGCTTGGCAATGGGCATCAGACAGGCTGCAGCCTGTGGGTAATTGTGGAAGGAGGGTTGTTGAAAATCAGTCAGGAATCAGCCAGGGTGGCTGGATGTGGCTGGTGGATGTTTGGGGGTGGTAGGTGCACACACATGTGCCCGCGCATCTTTCCTACAAGGACACAGTTTTCTGTGTTCACTTAGCATTTCTCCAGAGGAACTCAAGCATAAGCAAGACTGTTCAAATTGTTTCCTAAAATGCCAGCCACTTGGAAACAAATTCACATTTCTAAAACATCAGACCACGTAGCGCAGCTCAATGAAGGGAGGGCCCAGGGGCTGGCAGGTCCCAGCATGGCCTTGGGAGGACAGACTGGCCAGAGGGGCAGAAAAGGCATGAATTGACCCATCTCTACACTGAATCAAGAAGCAGGGATGAGAGGGTGCTCGTGATATGGGGTCTATTCCAGGACCAGCTGCAGACTTTGGGGGACCCAGTGTAAAACGAAAATGCCAGGACCCTTGGTTAAAACTTATGTAGAATTTAAAGATGGGACATCATAGAGTTCCACCAGGCACAGGCCCTTCTGCAGGTCTCCCGACCCCTGGTGAAAGCAGCCCTGGACTCAAATCCTTGAAGCCTGTAGGAACCCCCATGTCCCTTTACCCAGACTCAGGGGGCCTCCTGACCCCTCCCTTCTGACGTTTCCTCCCCAGAGCCTCTGTTGATGCTTTGCCCACCTCCCATGGCTTGGACCCCAAGGCCACGTCCTCTGGGTGCTGCTGTTCCTGATCCTGGCTCTCTTGCAGTGCCCAGGGTAAGCCCCCTGGTCCTCAGCCCCCTCTGGGTCCTGGCCGGTGTGTAGCCCTGGCCTCCCACGTTCTGTAGACACACCTACCAGATGGCGAAAGGACCAAGTGTTTGGAGATGTGGGAATTGTTCCCGAGAACTCTCCTGCTCTCTCACTTTTCTGCTCCCCTTTCTGTCCAGTGAAACACGCCCCTCCAGAGATGCAGGGCCCAGGAGGCTGTTCCTACTTCTACATCAGGGGCAAAGAGCAGGGGAAGATCCAGGGGGTCTGCGTCTCCAAGGGGATCCCGGGCCTCATCAGAGTGAGTAGGACTCGGGCTCCAGGGCTCGTTTCCTGCATGTGCCCACTCCTGGATGCTTTTCTGGGGAGAATTTCAGATCACTGGAGTCTCTGGAATGGAGCTGTCCTACCATCCCTGACTTTACCCACCACTCTCCCCGCCTCAACTTCCCCAGCCTGACCTCCCCGGACAGAGCCTACGATGATACAGGACGGGGCAGAGGTGGAGCAGATCTTAGTGAGGGTGCTGAAAGGTGCTTAAGGTTCAGAAAGGATCACAGAACTTCTGCAGGAGGTCCCTTCTCCACCGTCGTTCTGGATGCCTTGGGGCCCCCTGGTGGTAAGTGACAGAAAGTGCTCAAGAAAGAACATGCTGGAAAGACCTGCTTCTGTCTTGCCCCCTTCTCCCCTGATTCATAATGGGCAATTCTGTCTCCCTGCTGGTCCCTTGTTGCATCCCCGAAGGGCCAGTCCCTTCTGACAGTCGGGCCCAATCCTGATGGCTCCCCCCAGATTTTGCCTCTTGTGACCTGTCCTCTCAAAACTCCCAAAGGGTCTTGGGTCAGGGCTGCCAAATTTAGCAAATAAAAATACTGTAAATCCAGTTCAATTTGAATTTCAGATTAACAATGAATAACTTTTTAATGCAAGTATGTCTTTTGCAATATTTGGGATATAGTCATACTTTTAAAATTCAATACTTGCCACGTAGTTATACTAAAAAATTTGCCATGTATGGGATATACTTACAGTGAAAAATTAATCATCGTTTATCTGAAATTCAAATTGAACTGGATGTCCTGCATTTTATCTGGCAACCCTACCTGGGATGTGCCTTAGAATGTAGGAGCAGGGATAAGCTGGAGTTAGGAATAGTCTGGAAGGCTCCCGGCCAGGCCTGGAGACTTCAGGGCCACCCTTTGTCCCTGCTCTCAGGACCCCCTGGAAGGACACAGCTGCACTGGGCTCCCTGCTCACACTCGACAATACCAGGCACAGCAGAGCCTGACTTGCTGGTCTCCGGTTCCGAGAATGACGGGTCCAGTGTGGGTCAAGGTCCATCGCTGGTCCATTTGGCTTAGGGGAGGGTTTTCAGGGCGGCTGCTGTGCCCCGCTCTGGTAGACAGGAGCCGGGGCTCCAAAGAGGGGAACTGTGCGTGGGGCAGACCCCACGGAAGATGCGGCCCCAGGAGGGGGCTGGCAGTGGGAAAGTTGTCCCACGCTCTTGGAGTCTCACCTGCCAGGTGACTGTCCAGGGCACATTCGGCTGTCGCCGCGGCAGGAATAGACTCAGAGGAAGCGAGGACGCCGGGCCTGCCACTGAAGGTCCCGCACCCACACAAGGGTCGCACTCCCTGGAGGCCGGGGTGGGGGTGTCCCCCAGCGCACCCTGAGCGCCCCGGGCCCCTCCTGCAGCGTCAAAGGGCGCCGCCTCCGCGCGGCCAGGTGCACTCACCTGGCGGGCTGGGGGACCAGGTGACCCCGGGCTGGCGGCGGCACGGTCAGAGTGGCCGTGATCTCCTGGTGAATACAGTTTCTGCACACATGTGAGCCCGCGCGGTCCTTGTCACCAAGGGGCGTGGGCTGCGGGCGTCCCCTAGCTTTCGCAGCCCTTCTCCCGCGCTAGGCTGAGGCTTGCACCAGGACGGCCTCCCGTCTACGCAGTCTTACCCCGAGGTCCCGGGGACGAGTGCGGCATCTCCACCAACGTGTTTCAGCGCGGGGCGGGGCGCAGAGACGCCTCAGCGTCGCTGCGGGGACACAAGGAATTCTCGGGGACGGCCTCACGACCAAGGATCACTTTGCCAGGCCGGGCTTTGCAATGAAGCCGCACAGCCTGCAGCTGGCGTCCCGGCCCCTCTCCTCTCCCTGCTCCCAGCCTGTCGCTCCTCCCTTCCTTCCCCTCTCCCTCCTCCTCCCGTTCCCAGGCCACCCCCTTCTCCCTCACCCCCCATCGGATCTCCTCACAAGGCAGTGGCTGCTCTGGGGGATCAGAGCTGTCACTCTTCAACTCTACCCTGCTCCTGACCGTCCTTGCTGCCACACCAGGAGGCTTAAGAAGGCAGGGTCCCCCTCCCTCCGCAGCTGCCAGCCCCAAGAAATGGTCACAAGTCTCTTCAGTACTGAAGACAGATTCTCCTTTCAGCAAGCTAGGGACAGGGAAGTGGCCCTCCAGCTTGGAGGAGCAGCGGGGAAGGTCCAATGGGAGGTCCCCAGTAGACCCCAGTGGCTTCTCATATCCCACGTGGGAGGAAAAGGGGTTTCTCCTGCTGCAAAGCACCTGCAGATGCACCTATCACAATGTTCTTTTAAAATGTGTCCTATAAAAACCCATGCTTTGATTATTGCCCCATTAATGGCAAGTCTGATAACAATCATAATTTTGAAATAGTAGTGAGTGGAAGCTTTAAGATGATTGTGACGACTGTGCGTGAGACGGAAAATTCACGGGTTTTCGTGAGGTGCATGAGGTCACATTCATATCTGAAGGAAACAGGACATTTCCAGGAAAGGACAATAAAAATAAGGAGGTAATTTTTTTCCCAACTCATTTCCTGGGTTCCCTAAATTTTGTCCACAGACCCCAGGTTAAGAAGTGGCTCTCAACCAACATTAAAATTAAATAAGAATGAAATGAAATTGAACAATGTCAGCGTGTGTCTCCTGCAGAAATACGAGGACTGGTTGTGACATTTCTGACTCAGTCTGGGGTTCAGGACCCAGACTCTGCAGTGAGACCACCTCAAGTTGACCCCAGCTCTGCCACTAACTGCTGTGTGACCTAGGACACATCATGTCATGCTCTGTGCCTCATTCTGCAGAGGGGGACAATGGACGTCCTGTTATCGTATTGTTGTGAGCAGGGAGTTCAGGGGGAGCCCCTGGAACAGGGCCTGGCACGTCCCGTGATGGCTGCGGGTCTGTGTGGGTACAGATGGTGCAGGGTAGAGAGCTGTGTGCGTTTCCTGTGCCACAAGTAGGATGAATTTCTTCCTTCAGATCATGGTCAAAGATGTTTGGAAGCCTCATCCCTGCAGGACTCAGGAACTCTGATCGTGGCAAGTGCTCATGTGGGGTTCGAGGTTTAGGAAGGGGATACAGAGTGGGCCAGGGCCAGGGCCTGTGATCGTTTCCTGTCGCTGCTGCAACGAGTGGCCCACTGTGAGGAGAGTCGTCCTCAGCCAGCCCTGGCTCTTGCCTTTGCCCACATTGATCTCTTGGCCTGGAATGTTACCCCCACCCCCGGCCTCCACTAGGCCAGTTCTCCCTGTCCTTTGGACTTAGCTCAGACGTCCCTTCTCCAGGAAGACTTCCCTGAAGCACACCCCACACCTCACTTCTAGGCAGTGCCTGTGCACAGGACCTGAATGTGTCCCCATCCATACAGATGCCACAATGAGATGCCACCATCAGCTTCTGCATCTGTCCCCCACGGGGCAGCCAGCTCCTTAGCTGAACACCTGGCCTCTTCTCTGTACCCCCAGTGCTCAGGGGAGCCTGGTATGGACAAGGCCTTGGCAAGTGTCTGTGGAGGGAATGAATGAACAGGGGCTTCCCTGGGGCCCAGCCTACTCAGAGAAGCCGGACCGTGTGTGGTCAGCAGAAGCCGGATGGATGGGCCTGGGCTGGGGCAGGGGGAGTGGTCGTCTTGGAGCCCAAATTCTCAAGGATTGTGAGATTGGCCCCAGGTATTCAGGTACAGGCCCCACGTGCTCAGGAGAGTCACCTCTGTCCTACCTCTCAGCTCAGTTCACTGAGCTCCAGCCAAGGGCTTTGTTCCCCAGGAGCTGGGAAAGCTTTGGTCATAACCCAGACCCAAGGATCACATCTAGATGCACTGATTCTGCAGAAGCTTTATTTATTGGTGGCTTTAGATCCAGTTACCCCAGAATGATCATCCCACCACCCCCTGATGGCCTCAGCTCATATAATGCTAGAGCCTGCCTTGGGGACTCAGGAACAACTTTTATTTGGCTATTTCGAAGTGACATTTGTTGGTGTGGGGGTTGACTCCACTGGTGGATAATCCCATTTAAAGCCAATGCCCTTGATGCCGAGGAGTCCATACTGGCCAAAGATGCCTGTGAGCACCTGCCCCTCCTGGCTGGGGAAGGCAGAGAAGGTCTTGCCCGCGTCCTTCCCAAAGGACACACAGCGTCCCAGATTGGTGCAGAGGACCAGGTACCGTAGAAAAGCCTTGAACGAGCCATAGGCTTCTGTGATGTATTCGTCTGACCACAGAAGGAATTCCTGGGTGTCCCCACCTGAGGCACCACGTACATCATCCCAGAAGGGCCCAAATTTCACCTGGACACTGGGAGAGAGGTGAAGCACTGACCACCCAGGATCTGGGGTGACCCAGCCATTCCCGGGTCCTCCGCCCCCCACCTTTCCATCTCAGACACTGTTACTGGGCCTCAGAGGCTGTCTGGGTTCCTAAGATGACTCATTGGTATCAAACCCTCACTCTGCCTCTTATGGGCTCTGTGATCTGAGCTCATCACCCAGCCTCTCTGGGACTCAGTTTCCCATCTACAAAGGGGATGTGACTTTGGGAGGAGTCCCTGAGATCATGGCAAGGAGAGCTCCACACAGTGCCGGGTCATCACGACCCTCAGGAGGTGCCGGCTGCTTCACTGGGTCCAGAGCCTCAGCTGTTCCCAGCCAAGCTGGCACGTTCTGAGCCCGTCACTCCTAGCAGAGCATGTCCCAAGCCTCAGAAGCAGGTGACTTCCCACACTCACAGCTCCATCCAGCTGGGCTTATCTGCGTCCTTCCCCTCACCTTGGTGCTTTCCCAGAGCCGTCCCTCCTCCAGCTCGCCACCCCCCACACCGTCTCCTTTCCTGTTGGGCAGCTCTGCACAATTCCCTCTCCCATGACCCAGCACCCCCTAAGTGCAGAGCAAAGATCCCCTCCAGACCTGAAGCAGGACACCCCAGTATTAGGGGAATGGCCCTGGGCTCTCTGCCTCTAACACTTCTGGGGACTCATGCTCAGCCAGTGGTCCACTCTGACCCTTGCCTCCTTTCCACAGACCCTCTCTTTATTTTCCCTTCAGACATCGACACTGAGAGGCCGTTTTTGGTTGAATTGAGTTTGGGTTGAAAGGGGAAGGTAGGAGAACAGTCAGCAAATGCTCTGTGATCACCCCAGGCAGCAAGGGCAGGCCTTACAGGTGGAGTCAGAGGAGATGGGGCTGGTGAGGATTGGGAGAGCAGGTGGTTGGGGAACGGGACAACTGCAAAGGTGGCGGCTGGTGGCTCCACGAGTCCAAGGAATCAACCATCGCCAAAGACTCATCAGGAGGGAGATGAGGGTGTTGGGAAAAGAGGCTGTGAGTGGCCCCACACCCCCTAAGTTCCTGAAACTGTTGGATGAATTGGGACAGGGTGATGGGGTCCACAGCCCTGATCCTACTCACCTTTTAATCAGGCCCAAACCACCTGTAGACACCCGAATGCCCGTGATTTCATATTCGTAGTCTTCAGAGGTACTGAAATACGTGCCTCCTCTGTTCCCGTACAGCTCTGCATGGATGGAAAAACCCGGGGGGAGAAAAATCCACACAGCGGAATGTAGCTATCTCCACCCAGGACAGGGGACACTGCCCCTCCAGGCAGACAGGACGGTTCTGAGACTGGAGTTAGTCTGTGACAGGGGCTGGGCTGAGTCCCTGGGTCTCCTGGATAGAGGGAGGTGAGGGTGACCACATGCGGATGGGCCAGAGGGGAGCAGACCCGGTCAGACTTACGTGCTGCCCAGCAGCTATTGGTCCCCAGGAGGGCGAGGGTCAGCAACAGCAGCATGGCTTCTGGCCGGCGTGTCCCAGGCTCTGGGGGAAGAGGAGAGGCCTCCTGACTCCCAGCGTGGGGCCAGCCCGACCGTACTGGGTCCCATCCATGGGAGCTGAGCACCTTACCAGGCAGGGAGAGTGCACTGGGACGTCCTGTGTACCTGGAGCCCTGCATCTGTCCCTTTATATCCTCCCCACTTCCAAAAGGAATTAGTGAGAGGCCACTGGGGGACCGGGAGGAGCTGAGTGGTGGGGGAATCCCCGAGCCGTCCTGGGGGAGGCACCGGACATGTGGCGTTGGTTGTCTTGGCCCTGCAGCCTGCACAAACAGGGCTGGGACAGCAACAGGCATTCACTGTCCTCTGGGTTGTCTCCTCAGCACCTGGGCCGACCCTGACTTCAGAGGTGGGGGGAGGCCTGAGCCTCCAGCACTGCCAGACAGGTTTCAACCCATGGGGGCAGCAGGTCAAGTTCCCATGGAAAGCCTGTGGGGCCCAGTCTCCTGCTTTGTGCAGAACCAGGCTGAAGACCTTATCCAGGCCCAGGCAGACCGGTGTCTGGAGGGTTTCTGGAGCCCAGGCTGAGCTCCTCACTGACCTCAGAGAGCCAGAGTGGAGAGTCCAGCTCTTTGTGCCCGGAGCCAGGTGCCAGACACACCGCAGAGCTGGTCCTCCAGGTCCTGTCACTTGGAAATGTCTGTGGTCACCCCTCTGTGCTGGCTCTGGGTGTACCAGGGGATGAACCAGTGTTAGGAGCTCACAGGCCTGGGAGGGAAGGACACAAAAGGTGGGGTTGGTGCCACACAGGGCAAAGGATTGGGGGGAGGGCAATCTCCAGGCCAGTCCCTCCAAGGGCTCCTGGGGCCAGGCCAGGGGTCAGTCTTTATGTGGTGCTAATGGGTGCTTCTCCAGGGCTTGGGTCCCGGGCAGCCCTGCTGGTATGGCAGTTCACGTGTTTCCCTGTCCCTCCCCACTTATCCCCCTCAGCCCCTCTGGGAGGGTGCCCTGTGAAAAGCGGACTCGGACTCCGGGCTGCGTAATACCACTCTGCTCCCCATCAGCCCAGGGCACTGGAGCCCCAGCGTTCCCACCTCCCAGGCCCGTGACGAGGGGCAGCTCACTTCACCTCTCTGAGCTTCAACTGGCTCCTGTGGGTGATGATAGCGCCTACTCATGGGGCTGCCCTGAGGATCCAACGAGCTTCTCCATCTAAGGGCTGTTAATGCCTAAGACTTTACTCCATGTGGGCAGGTGTACAATGTTATTCTTTGGAAAGCAGTAAAGATTGGAAATAACAGATGTGTCCACCTAGAGATGACCAAGCACACACACGGTGGTGTCCTCGCCACATTGGAATCCTGCGGAGGCGTGGAGAAGTCCTGCAGGTTCTCCCTCTGTGAAATCCATCGCAGGAGGGAGACAGTCTGGGTGGGGTCAGGGGGTGCAGAGAACGGCCTTGTATATGCACAGACTGATTCTGCCAGTGCTGGCACACTGGGAACTGGGGCTGTGGGTCTCACGGGCATGACGGTGGGGGAGGGGCTGAGGGACAGGTGGGACCTCCCTTACTGCACCTGGTACCTGCACAGTCTGCCAAGGGAGGGCAACTCTGGCCTGCAGGCCAACCCTGACCACTGCATGTCTTTGCACAGTCCGTGAGCTAAGAATGCTTTTTACATGTTAGAGCTGTTAGATGAAAATGCAAAGGAAGAACGACATTTTGTGACATATGCCACAGGTGGCATTGAGTGTCTGTGACAGGGATTTATGACCCCACAAAACCTAGAGTTGTCCTATGTGGCCTTCACACGAAAAGTCTGCCAACCACTGGTGGATACCTGTACCGTACCCTGGAACTTGTGTGCCCTGTCCATGGTGCTGGCCAGACAGTGAATGGGGCCCCTTTAACAACCAGCCTTTATTGGGGGCCAGGTAGAAGCGCTTTGGTCCAGACAACTGGCCCTTTGTCCTGCTCCTGCTCTGGTCACCCTGGGTAGGCTTGTCAGGACTCAGGCTCTGATGGACCCATGTAGCAGAGGCGAGCCCCCACCTGCTCTCCCAACCCTCCCCACCCCTCCCAGCGATGCTCCGGCCTGCAGTTCAGCAGAGGCTGGGTCAGGGAAGGGTAGCAGAGCCCCTCCTGAGCCCTAGGAGGAGGTGGAGGTGGAAGAGACCCAAGCCCTTGGCAGGCACCGCTCCTGGAGGCAGGGCCTGGAGACGCACAAAGCAGACCTGTGTTCTGGTTCCGCCCAGCCGGAGGGCACGTCTGCATGTTTTCCTGCCAGATCACGTGTCTTCTTTCTACTCCACGCTGGTGGGCTTTGGCGCCCATGAGGAGAGGCTGGCTGGGCCAGGACTCCAGGAAGCATGTCCCGGGTGGTGGGGAGTTGCCANAGGGGAGCCTGGTATGGACAAGGCCTTGGCAAGTGTCTGTGGAGGGAATGAATGAACAGGGGCTTCCCTGGGGCCCAGCCTACTCAGAGAAGCCGGACCGTGTGTGGTCAGCAGAAGCCGGATGGATGGGCCTGGGCTGGGGCAGGGGGAGTGGTCGTCTTGGAGCCCAAATTCTCAAGGATTGTGAGATTGGCCCCAGGTATTCAGGTACAGGCCCCACGTGCTCAGGAGAGTCACCTCTGTCCTACCTCTCAGCTCAGTTCACTGAGCTCCAGCCAAGGGCTTTGTTCCCCAGGAGCTGGGAAAGCTTTGGTCATAACCCAGACCCAAGGATCACATCTAGATGCACTGATTCTGCAGAAGCTTTATTTATTGGTGGCTTTAGATCCAGTTACCCCAGAATGATCATCCCACCACCCCCTGATGGCCTCAGCTCATATAATGCTAGAGCCTGCCTTGGGGACTCAGGAACAACTTTTATTTGGCTATTTCGAAGTGACATTTGTTGGTGTGGGGGTTGACTCCACTGGTGGATAATCCCATTTAAAGCCAATGCCCTTGATGCCGAGGAGTCCATACTGGCCAAAGATGCCTGTGAGCACCTGCCCCTCCTGGCTGGGGAAGGCAGAGAAGGTCTTGCCCGCGTCCTTCCCAAAGGACACACAGCGTCCCAGATTGGTGCAGAGGACCAGGTACCGTAGAAAAGCCTTGAACGAGCCATAGGCTTCTGTGATGTATTCGTCTGACCACAGAAGGAATTCCTGGGTGTCCCCACCTGAGGCACCACGTACATCATCCCAGAAGGGCCCAAATTTCACCTGGACACTGGGAGAGAGGTGAAGCACTGACCACCCAGGATCTGGGGTGACCCAGCCATTCCCGGGTCCTCCGCCCCCCACCTTTCCATCTCAGACACTGTTACTGGGCCTCAGAGGCTGTCTGGGTTCCTAAGATGACTCATTGGTATCAAACCCTCACTCTGCCTCTTATGGGCTCTGTGATCTGAGCTCATCACCCAGCCTCTCTGGGACTCAGTTTCCCATCTACAAAGGGGATGTGACTTTGGGAGGAGTCCCTGAGATCATGGCAAGGAGAGCTCCACACAGTGCCGGGTCATCACGACCCTCAGGAGGTGCCGGCTGCTTCACTGGGTCCAGAGCCTCAGCTGTTCCCAGCCAAGCTGGCACGTTCTGAGCCCGTCACTCCTAGCAGAGCATGTCCCAAGCCTCAGAAGCAGGTGACTTCCCACACTCACAGCTCCATCCAGCTGGGCTTATCTGCGTCCTTCCCCTCACCTTGGTGCTTTCCCAGAGCCGTCCCTCCTCCAGCTCGCCACCCCCCACACCGTCTCCTTTCCTGTTGGGCAGCTCTGCACAATTCCCTCTCCCATGACCCAGCACCCCCTAAGTGCAGAGCAAAGATCCCCTCCAGACCTGAAGCAGGACACCCCAGTATTAGGGGAATGGCCCTGGGCTCTCTGCCTCTAACACTTCTGGGGACTCATGCTCAGCCAGTGGTCCACTCTGACCCTTGCCTCCTTTCCACAGACCCTCTCTTTATTTTCCCTTCAGACATCGACACTGAGAGGCCGTTTTTGGTTGAATTGAGTTTGGGTTGAAAGGGGAAGGTAGGAGAACAGTCAGCAAATGCTCTGTGATCACCCCAGGCAGCAAGGGCAGGCCTTACAGGTGGAGTCAGAGGAGATGGGGCTGGTGAGGATTGGGAGAGCAGGTGGTTGGGGAACGGGACAACTGCAAAGGTGGCGGCTGGTGGCTCCACGAGTCCAAGGAATCAACCATCGCCAAAGACTCATCAGGAGGGAGATGAGGGTGTTGGGAAAAGAGGCTGTGAGTGGCCCCACACCCCCTAAGTTCCTGAAACTGTTGGATGAATTGGGACAGGGTGATGGGGTCCACAGCCCTGATCCTACTCACCTTTTAATCAGGCCCAAACCACCTGTAGACACCCGAATGCCCGTGATTTCATATTCGTAGTCTTCAGAGGTACTGAAATACGTGCCTCCTCTGTTCCCGTACAGCTCTGCATGGATGGAAAAACCCGGGGGGAGAAAAATCCACACAGCGGAATGTAGCTATCTCCACCCAGGACAGGGGACACTGCCCCTCCAGGCAGACAGGACGGTTCTGAGACTGGAGTTAGTCTGTGACAGGGGCTGGGCTGAGTCCCTGGGTCTCCTGGATAGAGGGAGGTGAGGGTGACCACATGCGGATGGGCCAGAGGGGAGCAGACCCGGTCAGACTTACGTGCTGCCCAGCAGCTATTGGTCCCCAGGAGGGCGAGGGTCAGCAACAGCAGCATGGCTTCTGGCCGGCGTGTCCCAGGCTCTGGGGGAAGAGGAGAGGCCTCCTGACTCCCAGCGTGGGGCCAGCCCGACCGTACTGGGTCCCATCCATGGGAGCTGAGCACCTTACCAGGCAGGGAGAGTGCACTGGGACGTCCTGTGTACCTGGAGCCCTGCATCTGTCCCTTTATATCCTCCCCACTTCCAAAAGGAATTAGTGAGAGGCCACTGGGGGACCGGGAGGAGCTGAGTGGTGGGGGAATCCCCGAGCCGTCCTGGGGGAGGCACCGGACATGTGGCGTTGGTTGTCTTGGCCCTGCAGCCTGCACAAACAGGGCTGGGACAGCAACAGGCATTCACTGTCCTCTGGGTTGTCTCCTCAGCACCTGGGCCGACCCTGACTTCAGAGGTGGGGGGAGGCCTGAGCCTCCAGCACTGCCAGACAGGTTTCAACCCATGGGGGCAGCAGGTCAAGTTCCCATGGAAAGCCTGTGGGGCCCAGTCTCCTGCTTTGTGCAGAACCAGGCTGAAGACCTTATCCAGGCCCAGGCAGACCGGTGTCTGGAGGGTTTCTGGAGCCCAGGCTGAGCTCCTCACTGACCTCAGAGAGCCAGAGTGGAGAGTCCAGCTCTTTGTGCCCGGAGCCAGGTGCCAGACACACCGCAGAGCTGGTCCTCCAGGTCCTGTCACTTGGAAATGTCTGTGGTCACCCCTCTGTGCTGGCTCTGGGTGTACCAGGGGATGAACCAGTGTTAGGAGCTCACAGGCCTGGGAGGGAAGGACACAAAAGGTGGGGTTGGTGCCACACAGGGCAAAGGATTGGGGGGAGGGCAATCTCCAGGCCAGTCCCTCCAAGGGCTCCTGGGGCCAGGCCAGGGGTCAGTCTTTATGTGGTGCTAATGGGTGCTTCTCCAGGGCTTGGGTCCCGGGCAGCCCTGCTGGTATGGCAGTTCACGTGTTTCCCTGTCCCTCCCCACTTATCCCCCTCAGCCCCTCTGGGAGGGTGCCCTGTGAAAAGCGGACTCGGACTCCGGGCTGCGTAATACCACTCTGCTCCCCATCAGCCCAGGGCACTGGAGCCCCAGCGTTCCCACCTCCCAGGCCCGTGACGAGGGGCAGCTCACTTCACCTCTCTGAGCTTCAACTGGCTCCTGTGGGTGATGATAGCGCCTACTCATGGGGCTGCCCTGAGGATCCAACGAGCTTCTCCATCTAAGGGCTGTTAATGCCTAAGACTTTACTCCATGTGGGCAGGTGTACAATGTTATTCTTTGGAAAGCAGTAAAGATTGGAAATAACAGATGTGTCCACCTAGAGATGACCAAGCACACACACGGTGGTGTCCTCGCCACATTGGAATCCTGCGGAGGCGTGGAGAAGTCCTGCAGGTTCTCCCTCTGTGAAATCCATCGCAGGAGGGAGACAGTCTGGGTGGGGTCAGGGGGTGCAGAGAACGGCCTTGTATATGCACAGACTGATTCTGCCAGTGCTGGCACACTGGGAACTGGGGCTGTGGGTCTCACGGGCATGACGGTGGCAGTCCCTCCAAGGGCTCCTGGGGCCAGGCCAGGGGTCAGTCTTTATGTGGTGCTAATGGGTGCTTCTCCAGGGCTTGGGTCCCGGGCAGCCCTGCTGGTATGGCAGTTCACGTGTTTCCCTGTCCCTCCCCACTTATCCCCCTCAGCCCCTCTGGGAGGGTGCCCTGTGAAAAGCGGACTCGGACTCCGGGCTGCGTAATACCACTCTGCTCCCCATCAGCCCAGGGCACTGGAGCCCCAGCGTTCCCACCTCCCAGGCCCGTGACGAGGGGCAGCTCACTTCACCTCTCTGAGCTTCAACTGGCTCCTGTGGGTGATGATAGCGCCTACTCATGGGGCTGCCCTGAGGATCCAACGAGCTTCTCCATCTAAGGGCTGTTAATGCCTAAGACTTTACTCCATGTGGGCAGGTGTACAATGTTATTCTTTGGAAAGCAGTAAAGATTGGAAATAACAGATGTGTCCACCTAGAGATGACCAAGCACACACACGGTGGTGTCCTCGCCACATTGGAATCCTGCGGAGGCGTGGAGAAGTCCTGCAGGTTCTCCCTCTGTGAAATCCATCGCAGGAGGGAGACAGTCTGGGTGGGGTCAGGGGGTGCAGAGAACGGCCTTGTATATGCACAGACTGATTCTGCCAGTGCTGGCATACTGGGAACTGGGGCTGTGGGTCTCACGGGCATGACGGTGGGGGAGGGGCTGAGGGACAGGTGGGACCTCCCTTACTGCACCTGGTACCTGCACAGTCTGCCAAGGGAGGGCAACTCTGGCCTGCAGGCCAACCCTGACCACTGCCTGTCTTTGCACAGTCCGTGAGCTAAGAATGCTTTTTACATGTTAGAGCTGTTAGATGAAAATGCAAAGGAAGAACGACATTTTGTGACATATGCCACAGGTGGCATTGAGTGTCTGTGACAGGGATTTATGACCCCACAAAACCTAGAGTTGTCCTATGTGGCCTTCACACGAAAAGTCTGCCAACCACTGGTGGATACCTGTACCGTACCCTGGAACTTGTGTGCCCTGTCCATGGTGCTGGCCAGACAGTGAATGGGGCCCCTTTAACAACCAGCCTTTAGCGGGGGCCAGGTAGAAGCGCTTTGGTCCAGACAACTGGCCCTTTGTCCTGCTCCTGCTCTGGTCACCCTGGGTAGGCTTGTCAGGACTCAGGCTCTGATGGACCCATGTAGCAGAGGCGAGCCCCCACCTGCTCTCCCAACCCTCCCCACCCCTCCCAGCGCGCTCCAGCCTGCAGTTCAGCAGAGGCTGGGTCACGGAAGGGTAGCAGAGCCCCTCCTGAGCCCTAGGAGGAGGTGGAGGTGGAAGAGACCCAAGCCCTTGGCAGGCACCGCTCCTGGAGGCAGGGCCTGGAGACGCACAAAGCAGACCGGTGTTCCGGTCCCCGCCCAGCCAGAGGGCACGTCTGCATGTTTTCCTGCCAGATCACGTGTCTTCTTTCTACTCCACGCTGGTGGGCTTTGGCGCCCACGAGGAGAGGCTGGCTGGGCCAGGACTCCAGGAAGCATGTCCCGGGTGGTGGGGAGTTGCCAGCCTGTCTGGAAGCGATGCCAGGACTTGGTCAAATGCACACACGAGGTGCATTTCACAGAGTGCACGTGCATGGTGATAACAGACACATAGTCACACACGTGCACGTGACAACACACGTGTGCATGCGCATATGTGCACCCCCCAACACACTTGCCCACTACTCCTACACACGGGAGCATGCACACATGCATACACGCCTGCACACCTGAATGTGACGGGCCTGCGGAGCAGCACACCTGGTGGGAGAAGTCCACCCCACACCCTCCCTGGCCCAAGTGCTGGCTCTGAGCCCACACTGAGAGTGCTGAACACAGGCCCTTTGTCCCTTGGGATCAGAGCTCCCCTAGAGTGCTATTTACTGAGCATTTATTCCCCGTCCTGGGCACAACCCAGCCCCCACTTTCCAGGAAACTGGAACAATGAGGCCTTCTTCTCCCAGCAGAGGCGGGCCCTGGGCTGGCCAGCCCTTGTGTGACAAGAGTTGGGTTAGGGTCACTCATCCCTGGTCCCCCTGCCTCCAGGTGTGGGGTTCGGGAAGACCCCTCTGTGCTCTGCAGCCTCAGGCACGGGAGACAAGAGGGGCTCCGCATGCAGCCCACTCCCAGCTGGCCAAAGCCTCCCTGTAGCCCCAGAGCCAGGCTGCCTGTGGGGGACGCCCCCAGCCTCACTTGGAGGTAGGAACATGTGTCCCAGGCTCAGGTCCTGCGACAAGCCTGGCCCGGCTGAGACTCCTGGTGGAGCAGAGCTGGCTCCTGCATGTGGCCTTGGCTGATCCCGGGACCTCAGAAACCAGAGGGAAGAGCCTGCTGGATGGGACAGGGAATGTTCTGAAGTGAAGGGGCGTTTCTGTCCCTGCCCCAAGTGAAGGCCAAGTCTGGACTTCATGCAGGGACTTGAGTGGCTGCTGCCAGAGAAGGAGCCCTGCAAGGGGAGGCACTGGGGACATGGATTCAGCTTTGCCTTCCCAAAACCCTCAGCTCTTCTGATCACACACTCCCTCATTCAAGTTCCTGTTAGGTGCTGTGCTCTATGGTGAACATTTTTAATTGAAATGTACTGATTGTACATATTTCTGGGGACAGGGTTATATTTTGATGTGTGTATACAATGTGATGACAACACCAGGGTAATTAGCATATTCCTCATTGCAAAACATAACCCTTGCTTTGTCATGACATTTGGTCCCTTCTCTTCTAGCCATTTGGTAATGTGCAGTAAATTATTGTTAATTATAGATGCCTAGCGCTTCTGTATACCATAAAACTTATTTTCCTTATCTAGGTGGAAGTTGATGTTAAGAAACTAACCTCTCACTATCCCCCTCCCCCACTTCCCAGCCACTAGAAACCATAATTCTACTGTCTACTTCTAAAAGTTCAAATTATTGTTATTGTTATTCATTTATTTACCTTTTAGCTCCCACACGTGAGTGAGAACATGCAGTATTTATCCTTCTGTGCCTGACTTAACATCACTTTCAAGTTTTTCCAGGCTCATGTATGTTGCTGCAATTAACAAGATTTCACTTTTTATTACGGCTGAGTGGTATTCCATTGTGTATAGGCCACATTTTCCTAATCCATTCGTCTGTAAATGGACACCTAGGTTGATGCCATATGTTGGCTATTGTGAATAGTGCTGCAACAAACACAGGAGTGCAGATACCTTTTTGATATGCAAATTTCCTTTCTGTTGCATAAATGCCTGGCAGTGGGATTGCTGGATAATATGGTAGTTCTATTTGTAGTTTTTTGAAGAACCTCCATACAGTTTTCCATAATGGCTGTAATGATTTACATTCCCAACAAAAGCGTATAAGAATTTCCCTTTCCCCGCGTCCTCGCTAGCATTTGGGATTTTTTGTCTATTTGATAATAGCCATTCTAACTGGAGTGAGATAATATCTTATTGTGGTTTTAATTTGCATTTCCCTGATATTAGTGATGTTGAGCATTTTTTCATATACCTGTTGATCATTTACAGCTTCTTTTAAGACATGTCTATTCAGCTCATTTGCCCATTTTCAAATCGGATTATTTGTTTTTCTTCTGTTGAGTTAAGTTCCTTGTATATTCTGGATATTAATCCCTTGTTGGATGAATAGTTAGCAAATATTTTCTCCCATTCTGCTGGTTGCTTTTCACTCTGTTGATTGTTTCCTTTGCTGTGCAGAGGCTTTTTAATTTGATATAAGCCCATTTGTCTATTTTTGCTTTTGTTGCCTGTGCTTTAGAAGTCTTTTCCATAAAATTTTCGCCCAGACCAATGTCTTGGAGTGTTTCCTCTATGTTTTCTTCTGGTGGTTTTATAGTTTGGGGTCTTACATTTAAGTCTTTAATCATTTTCAGTTGATTTTGATATATATATATATATATATATATATATATATATA
>NW_007726344.1:314061-347368 GCF_000696425.1 Galeopterus variegatus | reverse complement strand
CCAGATTGTTTTATAATATATATATATATATGAGAGATAGGGGTTATGGACTGAAATAAAGGCTGTCAAGGCAGAAATGCTTTTATAAGGGCTTGTTGAAAGCCAAGCTTGAGGATCAACCCAGGAAACACAAGCCTACAGAGCCGGGAGTTCTCCGAAGTCTACTACAGGAAAGGCATTTCATATAGGAGTTTCAAAAGGAAGTTTCAAAAGGGAGTGGGGAAAGATCCAAGTACAGTTGTCTTTTTCTCACGGAACTCAGAAAATCACAGTCATAGGTTACTGATTACAACATGGGAAACAAAGCCTCTACGTGCACCCTGAAGCAGAAACTTCATGCTTCAGCTATTCTGAACAATGCCTAAATGACTTGTTCAGAACAACCAGGTCATACATTAATCAATAAATCAGCAGTCCTAAACACACACATTGTTAGTCTTAAGAACAAGATGTCAACATCGGGTTCATGAAACTTATTCCAAGGCAGTGAGTTTTGGAAAAACCTGCTCCATTTTGATTATTTCCTTCATCAGTGTCTAGGTTCTTTCTTCTGCATGTGGTTGTCCAGTTTCCCACCACCATTTATTGAAGTGGCTGTCCTTTCTCCAGTGTACATTCTTGGCACCTTTGTCAAAGATCAGTGGGCTGGAGTTCTGTGCATTTGCTTTTGGGTTCTCTATTCTATTCCGTTGGTCTATGCATCTGCTTTTATGCCAGTACTATCCTATGTTGATTACTGTAGCTTTAAGTATATTTTGAAGTCTGGTAGGGTAATGCCTCCAGCTTTGTTCTTTTTGCTCAGGATTGTGTTGGCTATTCTGGTTCTTTTGTGACCCAGAATGTGAATTTTAGGATTGCTCTTTCTATTTCTGTGAAGAATGTCTATGCTAAGCATTTTATTTACACTTTCCCCCAAAGAAACTCAATGTTTTCATTGGAAAACCAGGGCACCCAACCACACATTTTGCCTAATCTTTTATATAAGTAAAATTCCATTAGTGCAAGCATTGAAAATAAGATAAACTATACCCCAGTTTCAAATTGAGAGTGGCAGAATTCCTGGGTTCTGTCTTCCTAAGGCTGCCCTGGCACTTGTGCTGTTCCTTGATGTCTTGTCAGTTCAGCCACAATTAGACATTTATCACAGATTGGGTGGCTTGAACAATATATATTTATTTCTCACAGTTCTGGAGGCTGGAAGTCCAAGATCAAAGCACTGACATATTTGGTTCTTGGTGAGGGCCAACTTCCTGACTTGTAGACAGCTGCCTTCTCATGTGTCCTCACACGACAGGGAGAGAGAGAGGGAGAGAGACAGAGACAGAGACAGAGGGAGAGAGAGACAGAGAGAGAGAGGAGACAGAGACACAGAGACAGAGACACAGAAATAGAGATAGAGACAGGGAGAGAGAGACAGTCAGAGACAGAGATGGAGAGAGACAGAGAGAAAGACAGAGACAGAGAGAGAAAGAGAGAGAGAGAGAGAGAGGACTCAAGTCTCTTCCTCTTTTTATAGTCAACGCCCATCTCCTCACCACATCTACAATTCTTAGCATTTTGCTGTATCTGCTTCATTGCACATCTATCCACGTACCCACCTTCCATCCATCCATCAACCCATCATATTTTTTGATGCATTTCAAACATTAGTTACAGGCATCAGTATGATTCCCTTAAACATCAGGTTAACCAGATTGTTTTATAGTTGTTAATGAAATCACAAATCTGGAAGTATATGTTTACAGGTTTTTTATTTTGTTCATTTTTGATGTTATATTATTATCTTTATTGTGGTAAAACATACAACATTAAATACTATTTTAACCATTTTTAAGTGTACAATTTAGTGAAATTAAGTATATTATCAATGTTATGCAACCATCACCAGCATCCATCTCCATAACTCTCTTCATCCTGTAAAATTTAAACTCTGTGCCCACTAAACAGTAACTGCTGACTCCCCTGCTCCCAGCCCTTGGCAGCCACCATTCTACTGTCTGTCTCTATGATCCTGACTATTCTGAGTTCCTCATGTAAGTGGAATTATACAGTATTCGTCTTCTCGTGACAGGCTTATTTCATGTAGCACAATGTCCTCAAGGTTCATCCACGCTGTAGGTGTGTCAGAATTTCCCTCCTTTTTTCCATTTTTTTATTGTGGTAAAACACATATAATATAAGGATTGCCATTTTAAGCATTTTAAAGCATACAATTGCATGGAATTAATTACATTCACAATGCTGTGCAACCTACCTCTATCTATTTTCAGAACTTTTTCGTCATCCTAAACATAACCTCTGTACCCATTAAGCAATAAGTTCCCATTATTCCTCTCCCTTCCTCCTTTTCTGGTAACCTCCAACCTACTTCTGCCTTTTAAGGTTTTTTTTTCATTTATTTTTTCTTCATTGACCAATGACAACTGTATATATTTATGAAGTACAATATGATATTTGGGTACATTTTTACCATGTGCAATGATCATCTCAAGGTATTTAGCATATCCATCACCTCAAACATTTGTCACCTTTTTGTATTGGGAACATTTGACATTCTCTCAACTAGCTACTTGAAGTTATACAGTAGTTTGTTGTCAACTGCAGTCTCCCTACAGTGCTGTAGGGACTAGATCTTATTCCTCCTGTCTCTTTACAATTTTGTATCTGTTGTCCGCCCCCTCATACCCCCCATCTCCCCCTTACTAGTCTCTAGTAACCACTATTCTACTCTCTACATCTATGAGATCAACTGTTTTAGCTTCCCCATATGAGTGAGGACACATGGTATTTCTCTTTCTGTACCTGGCTTATTTCACTGAATATAATTTCCTCCAAACTCATCCATGTTGCTGCAAATTACAGAATTTCATTCTTTTTTATGGCTGAGTAGTATTCCATTGTGTATATACCACATTTTCTTTATCCAGTCATCTGTTGAAGGACATTTAGGTTGGTTCCAACTCTTGGCTATTGTGAATAGCGCTGTGATAAACATGCCATATTTACTGTAGTATTTATGCATTTCTTAACAGTTTTAACATGTATAAAACTGTGTTACCACTTCTATTAGATTCTTCTTTTTTTACTGTGTCACTGGCAAAGTTTTGAGTGTCTCCCTGGGCCTGTTTTCTCGTAAGCCCCTTGCTTTTCATCTCATGACTTTGCATAGCTCTCTGATCTTTAGGAATGCCTATGTCATGTTATAGCAGAATGGATGGATAGCTAATTGTAGTGAAGCGACTTTGATGTACTGATGAAACTCTCATCTACCTGTTGTCAAAATACACTGCCGAAACACTGTGGAAGAGAGTTTGGTGTGTTTGAATATGCGTCTGATCACTGATTCCTTTACAAAATGTCTTCAGTCTCTGCCCCCATCAGTCCCTGAGGCTGAGAGGTGGTTTGATGTGAGACATGAACTTGAAACCCCTCTTTGAGTGGTCAGGACTGTATGTGGAATTCTCAGGACAGTAATTGTGAAGTGGGGAAGGCTCCTGTTTTGTTTTATTTATTTATTTATTTTTCCACTTTGCAGCTTTGTTTTGACTCTCTAAATAAATTTTGAAGAGAGACAGAAGTAACCCTAAGGATGTGTTGGGGGTGCTTCCAAGAACAGATGCTTCTGGAATGAAATGGTCAGTGACCCACACACATGTGTGCATTTTCAAGTTTATTTGCATAATTTTACTTGACACCCTACTCCTGGGTTGTGGAGTGTACTAAAATTTACAAAGCAAATGTATTTCACAGGGCCTAGCTTCCAAAGTCCTGTAGTTTCTGGTATAACCTAACTTTGTAAAATTACACATAGAAATGTTAACCTTGCAAAAGACAGGAAACTTTCCCCAGACAAAAGTCTCTGTTGTAGCTAAAGAATTGTAACACAGCAAAATTGCTGGCTCCAAGGGCAGATGTCCTTGGTGCAACTAAACCTAATGACTGTTGCCATGACAATTATCTTACTGTTCTTTTTGTAACCACATATGTTCCTTTTCTGTAATTTTCTGGCCTGGAAAATAAATACTCAGAGAAGACCCCAGTTCATTGTTAATTTTTCCAAAGAATGCCTCTCTTTTGAGGGTTCGTGGAAATTAACCCCTTTGGGGCTTCTCATTGCTCAGAAGAAATGGGCTTTGAGTAATCCTTTTTGCGTCTCTGTCACCCGGGGGGAGAGGTGACAATGGGTCTGGTCTTTTGCTGCCCTCTTCCACCTAAAAATGGCCCAGAAGATGAACTAGGTGGGCTGTGGACCATGGGCCATGGGTTAGAGGAGACTGGGGAAGCAGAGCCACAAGGCTCAGGAGGGCAAGGCTGGTTCAGGTGGTGGTTGGAAGGGAAGCGCCTGATATGCCCAAAAAGCTTTCCCCAGAGGTGGGAACACAAGCAGGAGAAGCAACTGGTCAAGCTGTCTTTAATAAGGGAGAGCCTCAGGGATTCTCTGGATCTGGCAGTGTCCAGCAAGGGAAAGGGTCCTGGGTTGGGTCCACTAGGAGAGGCACAGAGGAAGGCACTGGTGGGACAGTGGGCCTTTCCATGCTGGACACTGGGAGGGCTTGGAGTGGTTGGCCTTCCCTTGTCAGGGTCCCTTCTGCATCTGCCATCAGAGGGAGCCCGATGGCAGCCCTGGGGTCTGGGCCTCCACCTCTGGATTAAATGCCCCAAACTCACTGAAACTTAAATAGTGTCCCCAAAGTTCCAGGTATTGGAAACTTGGCCCCTACTGTGACAGTGTTGAGGGTGAGAAATCCTATTATGGTAATTGAAACGTGGGGCCTTGAAAAGGTGATTAGACTGTAGGAACTTGCCATAGTGAATGGATTGATAATGGTGTTCAGGGGTGTGGTTCTGAGGACTTTAAAAGAAGATCATGTGAAAGGTTAGTCTCTCTCTGTTCTGCCATCTTTTGCCATGTGAGACCCCTGCATTGTTGTAAAGCCACCAAAGAAGACCCTCACCAGATGTAGTGCCTGGACTTTGGACTTCCCGGTCTCTGAAACTGTGAGCAATAAATCTTGTTTTCTTTATAAAACACCCATTTGGTGTATTTTGTTATAAGCAACAGAAATGGACTAATACATCTTCCATCCTTCTGGGGCAGCCACACTCTGTGTGGCCTGGGTAAAAAGCCAGGGATAAAGGAAGGAGCAGGTATGTGGGCTAAGTGTGTGCGCCAGGTGTGTGAGCTAGGTGTGTGGACTGGGTGTGTGGGCCAGGTATGTGGGCCAGTTACATGAATCAGGTGCATGGGTCAGGTATGGGGTTCAGGTGTGTGCACCAGGTGTATGGGTCAGGTAGGTGAACCAGGTGTGTGGTCCAGGTGTGTGGACCATGTATGTGGGCCAGGTGTGTGGACCATGTATGTGGGCCAGGTGTGTGGGTCCTGTGTAGGGGCCAGGTGTGCAGTCCAGGGTTGTGGGCCAGGCATGTGGACCAGGGGTGTGTGCCAGGTGTGGGGGCCAGGTATATGAGGCAGGTGTGTGAACTGGCTATGTGGGTTAGGTGTGTGGGTCAGCTGTATGGGCCAGGTGTGTGGAATGGGTGTTGGCTAGGTATGTGGGTCATGTGTATGGGCCAGGTGTGTGGACTGGGAGTGTGGGCCAGGTATATGGGTCAAGTGTGTGGGTCAGGCATGTGGCATGTGGACCGGTGTATGTGCCAGGTATGTGAGCTAGGTGTGTGGCTCATGTGTACACCAGGTTTATGGGCCAGGTAGGTGTGTGGACTGGGTGTGTAGGCCAGGTGTGTGAGTCAGGCGTGTGGGCCAGGTGTAGGATGGTTGGCAGGGTAAAAGCTTCTCTGTGGGCTCTGAAGGAGGGAGGGAGGTGGAAGTGATAGAGGAGAGGGGCAGGGTGTCAGGTTGCTGGGCGGGTGGCTGCCTTGGAAACAGCCTGCTTATTTTTTTCTGGATAGGTGGCCCAGGGCTTTAGGCCTAGGGGTCAAGGGATTACCAAATTTTTAGCCAGGAGTAAAGGAGGCAGTAGGAAGCCTGATTTTGTGAACTTGACTTGCATTCCCCATGTGGACAGTGGCTTGAACTGGGCTCTGGCCATAGGCACTCTCATCACCATTGGAGAAGGGAGGGGAAGCTAGCTCTGGTCCCAGAAAGGGTGCTGCTTCCACACTCAAGACAGAGTCCTAATGCAGACCTAAGACCTTTGTATCCTCTGCCCCAAGCCTTCAATCTCACATGAGCACTTGCCAAGGTCAGAGCCCCAGAGTATTCCAGGGATGAGGTTTCCAACCTCTTTGGACCACAATCCACCATAAGAAATTCAATCTACTTGTAACACAGGAAACACATTCAGCTAACTGCAGGCACTCAGTGATCATGGGAAGTGCCAGGCTCTGCTCCAAGGGCTCCTCCTGAACTACCTGCTTACAACAATACTAGGACAGGACTCCATTGTCCCCATTTGCAAAATAAGAAAATTGAGGTGCAAAGAGTAAAGTGACTTTTTCTAGGTCACACAGCAGTAAGTGACAGAAGTGGGGTTCAACTCGAGGTGGTCTAGCTGCAAAGTCTGGGCTCTGAACCCTATACTGAGGTAAATATTTCACAACCAGTCCTCATCTTTTCACATGAGATACACACTGACTACAGAGCTGTGAGGAATGATCTTTGCACAGGAGTTGGGTTAGGGAGGGAGGGACTAGGACTCAGGGAATGATTGGATACCACTGAATTGTACATTTTTAAATGGTTAAGATCCTAAATGTTATGTTATGTGTATTTTACCATAATTTAAAAATGGTAGAGGGCTGGCCAGTTAGCTCAGTTGATTAGGGTGTGGTGTTATAACACCAAGGTCAAGGGTTCAGATCCTCATACCGACCAAGCGCCAAAAAATAAAAATAAAAAATAAAAGAACAAAATCAAAATGGGGTAAATTAATTAGTAAAAAAAAAAAAAATCTGACAGCATATTAAAAGGATCATAGACCATGACCAAGTGGGATTTATCACAGGAATGTAAGGGTGGTTCAACATAAGAGAATCAACAAATAAGTATCACTTTCATAGGACGAGGGAAGAAAAGCCCACATGATTGCCTCATTAGATGCAGAAAAATCACTTGACAAAATTCAACACCCTTTCATGATTAAAACACTCAGAAAACTAGGAATAATAGAACAGAATCTACTCAACATGATAAGGAACATTTATAAAAACCCTACAGCTATCATCATACTCAGATGCTAAGAGATTTCCCCCTAAGATCAGGGAAAAGACAAGGATACCTACTTTCACCACTGCTACTCATCATTGTGCTGGAAATACTAGCCAGAGCAAGTATCTAAGAAAAGAAATAAAAGGCACTCACACTGGAAAGGAGGAAGCAAAACTATCTCTAATTGTAGATGACATGATTCTATAGAGAGAGAATCCCATACAATCCACACACACACACACACAAGAATGAGGGTTAGTAAACAAATTCAACAATGTTGCAGGGTACAAGAACAACACACAAAAATCACTCATTTTTCTATATATCAGCATGACCAATTAAAAAAAAGAAAATAAAGAAATCCATTCAATTTAAAATAGTATCCAAAAGAATCAAATACCTAGGAATAAATTTAACCAAGGAAGTGAAAGATTGTACACTGGAAAGTACAAAATATTACTAAAAGAAATTAAATAAATGGAAATAAAATAATAAATAGAAAGACATCACATGTTTGTGAATTGGAAGACTTAATATTGCTAAGATGACAGTACTCCTTAAAGCAATCAACAGATTCAATGCAGTGCCCACCAAAATTCTAATGAGTTATTTTGCAAAAATAGAAAAGCTAATCCTGAGATGTATATGAAATTGAAAAGGGCCCCAATTAGCCAAAACAAGCTTGAAATAGAAGAACAAAGTTAGAGGACTCACATTTTCCAACTTAAAACTTTTTTTTTTTTTTTTTAAAGATGACCGGTAAGGGGATCTTAACCCTTGACTTGGTGTTGTCAGCACCATGCTCACCAGTGAGCTAACTGGCCATCCCTATATGGGATCTGAACCCGTGGCCTTGGTGTTATCAGCACCACACTCTCCCGAGTGAGCCATGGGCCAGCCCTTCCAACTTAAAACTTAATACAAAGCTACAGTGATCAAAACAGTGTGGTACTGGCCACATTGAAAAGACACATAGACCAATGGAATTGAATATAGTCCAGAAATAAATCCAAATATCTATTATCAATTGATTTTTGACAAGGATACCAAGATCATACAATGGACAAAGAATAGTCTCTTCAAAAAATGGTGCTGGAACAACTGGATGACCACATGCCAAAGAATGAAGTTGAATCCCTACCTCACTCTCTATAAAAATTAACTCAAAATGGATTAATAATCTCAATATAAGAGCTAAAATTCTAAAACTATTAGAAGAAAACAAGGTGGTAAGTCTTCATAGCCTAGGATTTGGTAATAAATTCTTAGATTTGACACCAAAAGCACAAGCAACAAATGAAAAATGATAACTTAAACTCCATAAAGATTAAAAAGGGATCACTATTTGGGTAATTTCCTATAGTGGGTTGAACTGTGGCCTCCCCAAAAGAGACATGTCAACCCAGAACTTCAAAATGTGACCTTATTTGGAATAAGGGTCTTTGCAGATATGATTAAGGTAGGGATCTTGAGATGAAATCACCCTGGACAGAATAGGCCATAAATCCAATGAAAGGTATTCTTAAAAGAGACTGAAAAGGAGAAGACACAGAGAAGAGGAGAAGGCCATGTGAAGGCAAAGGCAGAGACCTGAATGATGTGTCTGCAAGCAAAGGAACACCTGGAGCCACCAGAAGCCAGAAGAGGCAAGGAAGTATTCTCTCCTAGAGACTTTGAGGGGAACACAGCCCTCCTGACATCTTGATTTCAGGTTCTGGCCTCCAGAACTGTGAGAGAATAAATTTCTGGTTTTTTAAGCCACCAAATTTGTGGTAATTTGTTACAGCAGCCATAAGAAACTAATATTCTCTTCCTTCAAATTCTGGTTAATTATATAATTGTTTGTACATTGTTACATTTTATAAATTTTCTATTTTGCTCTGTAACCACAAATCCCATGGATACTTAACATCTATCATATGTTTGAATAGATTCAATCTATCATGTAAGATCTTTATTTTGAATCATCCCTTAGTTGGACTAATTCTGTTATCCATTTTCTTCCTAAGATGGTTTATAGTTTAAGTTGTCATGTAATTAAAAATGTCTGCAATGAACAGTGGTTGCCCAGAGGTAGAAGGGGCAGCTTAACCAGGACTGAGCAGGAAGGAGCTTTCTGGGGTGAAAGTCATGTTCTATATCTTGAAAGGAGTCTGAGTTACACAGACATAGGCATCCACCAAAACCCCATGAATAGCAAGGATGTCTGCTTTCACCACTTGTATTCAGTGTAATACTGGAAGTTCTAGCCAAAGCAATTAGGCAAGAAAAAGAAACAAAAGACATCCAAATTGGAAAGGAAAAAAGTAAAATTATCTTTGTTCCCAGATGACAAAATCTTTACATAGAAAACCCTAAAGATTCCACATTCAAAAAAACACCTGTTAGAACCAACAAATGATTTCAGCAAAGTAGCAGAATATAAAGTCAAAACACAAAAATCAGTTGCATTTCTATACATTAATAATGAAAAATCTGAAAAGGACATTATGAAAACAATTTCATTTACAATAGTATCAAAAAGAATAAAATACTTATGAATTAACAACAAGGAAATAGAAGACTTATATAATAAAAACTATAAAGTGATGCTGAAAGAAATTTTAAAAGACATAAATGAATGGAAACACATCTCATGCTCATGAATTGGAAGGCTTAATATTGCAAAGGTGTCAATACTCCCAAAGTGATCTACAGATTCAATGCAATTCCTATCAAAATCCCAGTGATTTTTTTTTCAGAAATACAAAAGCCCACCCTAAAATTCATATGGAATCTCAAGGGACCTGTAATAACCAAACAATCTTGAAAAAGAAGAACAAAGATGAAGGACTCACACTTCCTGATTTCAAAACCTACTACAAAGCTGCAATATTCAAAACACTGTGGTACTAGCATAAAGCCACATAGACCAATAGTATAAAATAAAGAGCCCAGAAATAAGTTCCCATGTACACGGTCAATTAATTAGACCAAGACCATTCAATGAGGGAAAAAGACAGTCTTTTCAACAAATGGTGCTGAGAAAGCTAGATATCTACATGCAAAACAATAAAATTGGACACTTATGTAACACCATATACAAAAGTTAACTCAAAATGGATCAAAGACCTAAAATTAAAGAACACTTAGTAAAAAACATGCAGCAAAAGCTTCATGATATTGGATATGACATCAAAGGCACAAGCAACAAAAGAAAAAACAGACAAATTAAACTTCTTGAAAATTTTAAAAATTTGTGCATCAAAAGACATTATTGGGCCGGCCCGTGGCTCACTCGGGAGAGTGTGGTGCTGATAACACCAAGGCCACGGGTTCGGATCCCATATAGGGATGGCCGGTTAGCTCACCGGTAAGTGTGGGCTGACAACACCAAGTCAAGGGTTAAGATCCCCTTACCGGTCATCTTAAAAAAAAAAAAAAAAAAAAAAGACACTATCAGCAGAGTAAAAAGGCAACCCACAGAATGGGAGAGAACATTTGCAAATCATATATCTGATAAGGTATTGATATCTGGAATACATACAGAACTCGTAAAACTCAACAAAAAACCATATAACCCAATTCAAAAATGGACAAAAAAAACCTCGAATAGACATTTCTCCAAAAAAGATATGCAAATGGCCAATAAACACATGAAAAATGCTCCATATCACTAACCATTAGAGAAATGCAATGAGATACCACCTCACACCCATTTGGATTCATCCATGGATGAATGGAAAGCGAAATGTGGTACATACATACAATGAAATACATGTTCTTCAGCCTTAAAAAAAGGGAGGGAGACAGAGCAAGATGGCAGACTACAGGTGACCAGAGCGCATCCTTCTCACAGAAAAGGACCAGAGCAACTAATAGATAAATATTGATGGGAGCATCTGTGGGAGAGCACAGGGATGCAGCAGGAGACTGGTAAGATTGCTGTGGAGCACAAAAGCCCGGAATGCTGCCATAGAAAGGAGAGGAAGGCACATGGTCTCAGACGCCACATCTCCACCCCTGGGATTGGCCTTTCTCTTGAGGCAGAAAGATAGGAAGAGGACCCACACCAATCCCTATCCTCACCTGAGATGCCTGCAGTTCCTACTGCAGGAAGATTCTGCAGCCTTTGCAAGACTAGAGCCAAGACCTTCACATGCAGGTCTATGAGCTAGGTAACCGTCAAAAAGGTCCTTGGAGCCTTGGTTGAAGAAAGAATAGTCTTTATTTAGTACACACATATCTAGGAGCTAGGCAGTACAAAGAGAAACTCAGAAACTCAACTGCTATTGGCAAAGTCCAAAGAAAAACTGAACTGCTGCCAGCAAAGTAAACATGCTCTATTTTTAGACACAAACTCTGCCGGCCAGCCTGCTTCACAAACTCAAGAACACATGAATAGCAGCAATCTAAAAAGATACGTTGGTGCACATGCGCACTAACTCCCCCGGCACACAACTTGTTTACAAGAAATGTGCTGCTCGACCCCCAACCAGACCTGAGCCAAGGGAGCCTGACTAAATTATCCTATTTTCCCCACAACCCCTATCTCTCACCGTATGCAAAAATCAATTCAAAATGGATTAAAGACTTAAATGTAAAACCTTAAAACTATAAAACTTCTAGAAGAAAACACAGGGGAAATGCTTTGGGACATAAGATTGGGCAAAGATTTTATTAATAAGACCTCAAATCCACAGGCAAAAAAGCAAAAATAAACAAGATTGCATCAAACCAAAAAGCTTCTGTGCAGCAAAAGAAACAATCACAAAGCAAAAAGACAATGTGCAGAATGGGAGAAAATATTTACAAACTATTCATCTGACAAAAGATTAATATCCAGAATATACAAGGAACTCAAACTACTCAAGTAAACAAACAAACAAAAACCCCAAATAATCTGATTTTAAAATGGGCAAATGAGTTGAATAGACATTTCTCAAAAGAAGATATACAAATGGCCAACAAGTATATAAAAAAAATGTTCAACATCACTAATCATAAGAGAAGAGAAATGCAAATCAAAACCACAATGAGATCTCACTCCACTTAAAATGGCTATCATCAAAAAGACAGAAAATAACAAATGCTGGCAAGGATGCACAGAAAGCGAACTCTTACAGATTGTCAGTGGGAATGTAAATTAGTACAACAATTATGAAAAACACCAACAAGTTTCCTCAAAAAACTGCAAATAGAACACAACAGTTAGAATGGCTATTATCAAAAAGACAAAAAATACCAAATGCTAGCAAGGATGTGGGGAAAGGGAATTTCTTATATACTGTTGGTGGGAATGTAAATCATTACAGCCATTATGGAAAACTGTATGGAGTTTCCTCAGAAAACTACAAATAGAACTACCATATTATGTAGCAACCCCACTGCTAGGCATTTATGCAATGGAAAAGAAATTTGCATATTGAGGAACTATCTGCACCCCTGTGTTTGTTGCAGCACTATTCACAATAGCCAGGATATGGAATCAACCTAGGTGCCTGTCGACAGATAAATGAATGGAGAAAATGTGGTATATATACTCAATGGAATACCATTCAGCTGTAAAAAAAAAAAAAGTAATGAAATCTTGTTACTTGTAGCAACATGGATGAGCCTTGAAATTATGTTAAGTGATGTTAAATCAGGCACAGAAAGATAACTACTGCATGTTCTCACTCAAATGTAGGAGCTAAAAAACACGTGGATAACAATATTCCCGCCCCCAGTGACTCCCCTCGCAGGGCTCCTTCTCTGGCAGCAGCCACTCAAGTCCCTGCATGAAGTCCAGACTCAGCCTTCACTTGGGGCAGGGACAGAAACGCCCCTTCACTTCAGATCGTTCCCCACCCCCACCCAGCAGGCTCTTCCCTCTGGTTTCTGAGGTCCCAGGATCAGCCAAGGCCACGTGCAGGAGCCAGCTCTGCTCCACCAGGAGTCTCAGCCGGGCCAGGCTTGTCGCAGGACCTGAGCCTGGGACACATGTTCCTACCTCCAAGTGAGGCTGGGGGCGTCCCCCACAGGCAGCCTGGCTCTGGGGCTACAGGGAGGCTTTGGCCAGCTGGGAGTGGGCTGCAATGCTGAGCCCCTCTTGTCTCCCGTGCCTGAGGCTGCAGAGCACAGAGGGGTCTTCCCGATCCCCACACCTGGAGGCAGGGAGACCAGGGATGAGTGACCCTAACCCAACTCTTGTCACACAAGGGCTGGCCAGCCCAGGGCCCGCCTCTGCTAGGAGAAGAAGGCCTCATTGTTCCAGTTTCCTGGAAAGTGGGGGCTGGGTTGTGCCCAGGACGGGGAATAAATGCTCAGTAAATAGCACTCTAGGGGAGCTCTGATCCCAAGGGACAAAGGGCCTGTGTTCAGCACTCTCAGTGTGGGCTCAGAGCCAGCACTTGGGCCAGGGAGGGTGTGGGGTGGACTTCTCCCACCAGGTGTGCTGCTCCGCAGGCCCGTCACATTCAGGTGTGCAGGCATGTATGCATGTGTGCATGCTCCCGTGTGTAGGAGTAGTGGGCAAGTGTGTTGGGGGGTGCACATATGCGCATGCACACGTGTGTTGTCACGTGCACGTGTGTGACTATGTGTCTGTTATCACCATGCACGTGCACTCTGTGAAATGCACCTCGTGTGTGCATTTGACCAAGTCCTGGCATCGCTTCCAGACAGGCTGGCAACTCCCCACCACCCGGGACATGCTTCCTGGAGTCCTGGCCCAGCCAGCCTCTCCTCGTGGGCGCCAAAGCCCACCAGCGTGGAGTAGAAAGAAGACACGTGATCTGGCAGGAAAACATGCAGACGTGCCCTCCGGCTGGGCGGAACCAGAACACAGGTCTGCTTTGTGCGTCTCCAGGCCCTGCCTCCAGGAGCGGTGCCTGCCAAGGGCTTGGGTCTCTTCCACCTCCACCTCCTCCTAGGGCTCAGGAGGGGCTCTGCTACCCTTCCCTGACCCAGCCTCTGCTGAACTGCAGGCCGGAGCATCGCTGGGAGGGGTGGGGAGGGTTGGGAGAGCAGGTGGGGGCTCGCCTCTGCTACATGGGTCCATCAGAGCCTGAGTCCTGACAAGCCTACCCAGGGTGACCAGAGCAGGAGCAGGACAAAGGGCCAGTTGTCTGGACCAAAGCGCTTCTACCTGGCCCCCGCTAAAGGCTGGTTGTTAAAGGGGCCCCATTCACTGTCTGGCCAGCACCATGGACAGGGCACACAAGTTCCAGGGTACGGTACAGGTATCCACCAGTGGTTGGCAGACTTTTCGTGTGAAGGCCACATAGGACAACTCTAGGTTTTGTGGGGTCATAAATCCCTGTCACAGACACTCAATGCCGCCTGTGGCATATGTCACAAAATGTCGTTCTTCCTTTGCATTTTCATCTAACAGCTCTAACATGTAAAAAGCATTCTTAGCTCACGGACTGTGCAAAGACATGCAGTGGTCAGGGTTGGCCTGCAGGCCAGAGTTGCCCTCCCTTGGCAGACTGTGCAGGTACCAGGTGCAGTAAGGGAGGTCCCACCTGTCCCTCAGCCCCTCCCTCACCGTCATGCCCGTGAGACCCACAGCCCCAGTTCCCAGTATGCCAGCACTGGCAGAATCAGTCTGTGCCTGAATACCCGGGGCCAATCTCACAATCCTTGAGAATTTGGGCTCCAAGACCACCACTGCCCCTGCCCCTGCCCCTGCCAAGGCCCATCCATCCGGCTTCTGCTGACCACACACGGTCCGGCTTCTCTGAGTAGGCTGGGCCCCAGGGAAGTCCCTGTTCATTCATTCCCTCCACAGACACTTGCCAAGGCCTTGTCCATACCAGGCTCCCCTGAGCACTGGGGGTACAGAGAAGAGGCCAGGTGTTCAGCTAAGGAGCTGGCTGCCCCGTGGGGGACAGATGCAGAAGCTGATGGTGGCATCTCATTGTGGCATCTGTATGGATGGGGACACATTCAGGTCCTGTGCACAGGCACTGCCTAGAAGTGAGGTGTGGGGTGTGCTTCAGGGAAGTCTTCCTGGAGAAGGGACGTCTGAGCTAAGTCCAAAGGACAGGGAGAACTGGCCTAGTGGAGGCCGGGGGTGGGGGTAACATTCCAGGCCAAGAGATCAATGTGGGCAAAGGCAAGAGCCAGGGCTGGCTGAGGACGACTCTCCTCACAGTGGGCCACTCGTTGCAGCAGCGACAGGAAACGATCACAGGCCCTGGCCCTGGCCCACTCTGTATCCCCTTCCTAAACCTCGAACCCCACATGAGCACTTGCCACGATCAGAGTTCCTGAGTCCTGCAGGGATGAGGCTTCCAAACATCTTTGACCATGATCTGAAGGAAGAAATTCATCCTACTTGTGGCACAGGAAACGCACACAGCTCTCTACCCTGCACCATCTGTACCCACACAGACCCGCAGCCATCACGGGACGTGCCAGGCCCTGTTCCAGGGGCTCCCCCCGAACTCCCTGCTCACAACAATACGATAACAGGACGTACATTGTCCCCCTCTGCAGAATGAGGCACAGAGCATGACATGATGTGTCCTAGGTCACACAGCAGTTAGTGGCAGAGCTGGGGTCAACTTGAGGTGGTCTCACTGCAGAGTCTGGGTCCTGAACCCCAGACTGAGTCAGAAATGTCACAACCAGTCCTCGTATTTCTGCAGGAGACACACGCTGACATTGTTCAATTTCATTTCATTCTTATTTAATTTTAAATGTTGGTTGAGAGCCACTTCTTTTTTTTTTTTTTTTTTTTCTCCTTTTTGTCTTTTTTTTTTTTTCGTGTCCGGCAATGGATCGCAACCCTCAGTGTCGCGCCCGTACCGGACCGGGACCGGCAGCGGGATCACAACCCTCGGTGTTGCTCCCACACCTTGCTCAGCCAGTGAGCGGGAACCGGTCCGTATGTGGGATCCGAACCCTTGGCGGGAGCGCCACCGCACCCCCAAGCGGTGCACTGTAGCAGTGCGCCACTGGGCCGGCCCGAGAGCCACTTCTTAACCTGGGGTCTGTGGACAAAATTTCTGGGAATCCATGAAATGACTTGAGAAAAAAATATATAACTTTATTTCTATTTTCCTTTCCTGGAAATTTCCTATTTCCTCTGGGTATGAAAGTGCCCCTGGTGGAGCACTCTGATGTCCTGTGTTGAATTCTTTTTTTTTTTTTTCCTTTTTTGTCTTTTTTCGTGACCGGTAACGGGATCGCAACCCTCAGTGTCGTGCCCACACTGCGCTCAGCCAGTGAGCGGACCGGTCTCTATATGGGATCCAAACCCTTGGCGGGAGCACCACCGAGCTCCCAAGTGCCGCACTCTACTGAGTGCGCCACCGGGCCGGCCCTTTTTTTTTTTTTTTTTAAGGAGGACCGGTAAGGGGATGTTAACCCCTGACCTGGTGTTGTCAGCACCACGCTCAGCCAGTGAGCTACCCGGCCATCCCTATATGGGATCTGAACCCGTGGCCTTGGTGTTATCAGCACTGCACTCTCCCGAGTGAGCCACGGGCCAGCCCCTATGTTGAATTCGTAATAAGTTTTAATCAAGGATCCCCTGCATTTTTATTTTACAGTGGCCCCTGTATAAGTCCATTTTTGTTGCTTATAACAAAATACTTGAAACTGGGTGATTTATAAAGAAAATGAAATTTATTGCTTACAGTTTCTGAGGCTGGGAAGTCCAAAGTCCATCTGGTGGTGGTGACAGTGACCCAGTTGTCACTGGGTGGAATCAGAGAGAGCAAGACATACTCTCCTCTTCTTTTAAAGCCCTGAGAACCAGGCCCCTGATCACCATTTTTAATCCATTCACTACTGCATGGTCCTACAGTCCAATCACCTGTTCGAGGTTCCACCTTTCAATTACCATAACAGGATTTCCCACCCTCTTAACAGTCACAGTGGGGGCCAAGTTTCTAATACATAAAACTTGGGGGACACAATTCAAGCCCCAGTGAGTTTGTGGGGAACATAATTCAAGCCACTACAGCCCCCAAAGTCTGCAGCTGGTCCTGGAAGAGACCCTCTCATCCTGTTCCCTGATTCAGTGTCCAGATGGGTGAACTCATGCCTCTTCTGCCACTCCAGCCTCTCCTCTCAAGGCCACGCTGGGACCCTCCAGCCCCCAGCCCCTCCCTTTCCTGTGTGCTTTGAGCCCCTCAGCCACGCCCACCTCACATGGGGTCTGGGAGCCAGACTCCAGCCTGGGCAGTCCCACTCCTGAGCCACACCCCTTGCCCCTGCACCAAACCCCTGGGCTCCTGGTTCCTTCCCCAGCCAACATGCTCTGCACAGCCCAATCGAAGCCTGCCCTGTAGTGCCATCAGCCCATCCAGGGGTCCACATAGGAGGACAGGACACTACTCATTCATCTCCACAGCCCACCGGGCAGTCCTGAGCCCTGGAAGGGTTGGCTGGTGGTGGGCAGCCTTGCCCTCCCACCCCAAAGGCTGGGAGAGATTCCCCATGGGATGCTAGGGAGCAAGGCAGGGGGCCTCTGTAGCCAACCTGGTGAGCCCCCAGCACTCCACAAGTGGGGCCGGGAAAAGGGCACCGGGAAGAGCCAGCAAAGGGCTAGTGATTCAGGCTCAGTCAAGCCTGAGGTGGGCAACCTCCTTTGTAGGTTTTGCTGCCATTTCTGACTCTTTCCTTCCACCTCCCCAAGCGACTTCCTGGGAGGAGGGAGGGCTGGGGGTCCAGCACTCTCACTGGGGCCTTATATCATTACCAGGTGCCAGTCCCAAGGCCAGGAACTGTAGTCACCTCCTTTGAGCCACAGCAAACTTAAGAGTGGGCAGTGTTTACTCCACTTAACAGATGAGGAAACTGAGGCCCACAGGGGGAGCCAATGGTGGGACAGTGTCCCCCACAAACACACACGGAGGCCAGGACAAGAGGAACGCCTCCTCCCCCAGCCTGGCAGTGACTAGGTAAGAAAACTTGTCGCTTTGCTATATAAATGGTCCGGCTCTGCCATGCCAGGCAGGGAGGGGGCAGGTTGGGACCCTGAGCCCTGGAGACTCTCCATAGAGGACAGGGGGATCTGAACATGGTTTTATTAAGGGAGACACAGGTTTTCCTAAGAGTGGGATCAACCCTCTTGACTTAGAGCAGCTGTCCTCAACGGGTTGAGCAGGCTCCTCAGGGGACCCTTGGCCAGGTCTGTGGACATTTTTGGCTGTCACAGTGGGGGGTGTTACTGGCCTCTAGTGGGCAGAGAGAGATGTGGGTCGGAGATGCTGCTAAATGTCCTGTAGGACACAGGATAGTTGTGTACTGCCCTCCAACAAAGAACTATCTCCAAAAAAGAATTATCTGACCTCAAACTTCAATAGGCCAAGACTGGGAATCCCTGGCCAAGGGGACAGGTGGGGCAAGCAGGTGGGCACGAAACCTGGGACAGGACAGGTCTCAGCAGAAAGTCGGTGCCTCTAAGTAGCATGGAGAGGTTGCTGTGGACTGCGGGGCTCACCTCGTCTTGACGGCGACCTCTCTCCCTCCCACACGATCCGGTGAGGACGCCGGAGCAGGGCCTGTCTCCCCAGAGCTCTGAACCTTAGAGCTGGGGCCCATGTCACCACCCTCCTGGGCATAGGTTATTTTATCTGAGTTCCCTCCCTCTCTCATCCTGGTCCCCAGTCACTCTGGGGTAACCCAGCCACCATAATTCATACGTTGTAAGAAGTTAGCAAATATTCTTGAATTGTGGTAAAATGCACATAAAATAAAATTTACCTTTTAAGCCACTTATTTTATTTATTCAAAATATTTTAACACTTACTTCTACATATTTGGGGGGTACAGTGGTTGTTTTGGTACATGCATACACCGCACAATGATTCATCCAGGGTAGACAGCACCGTTTTGTACCCATTAGCCCACCCCTTCTCCTCCCCGCCCCCCTCCCCTGCCAGCCTCTGGTGACCATTATTCTACTCTCTACTTCTATGAGAACTACTTTCTTTTTTTTACATTCCACATATAAGTGAGATCATGTGGCATTTGTCTTTCTGTGCCTGACTGACTTTACTTAACATTGATGGTTTGCAGTTCCATCCATGTTGCTGCAAATGATAGTGATACCAGAGGAGACGGTCTGGGAGGCCCGATGGCCAATCTCAACCCCCCCATCCTCTACCAAGGTCTTGGCTCTGCCACAGGAAAAAGCTCAACAGCAGAGTCATAATAGACTCTTTACTAATTTACTCCTTACCTGGCTGGCTCAAGGGAGTGAGCAGCAGCTGCAGCAAGTTTAATGAAAAAGTTAGGAATACACGTGCACAAAGTGCAGGCTGGCTCCAGAGCGAACAGCAGCTTGCTAAAGGCAAGTTTAACACAGGAAATAAAGTACACACACCTCACAGGCGAAGTGCAGGCTGGCTCCAGAGAGAGTGAGCAACAGCCCTGCCTTCTTCTTGAATTCTGCTCTTATAGCCTGGCTATCTATACATATTCATGCTATCTAATGAATATTCAACTAAGGGGGTGGTCCCCAGTTATGTAACATCGTTTTGCACATGCTCAGTTGGTCACTTTGGAGCATGCTCATTGGTCAAGTTCCATCACATGCACCAAATATATTTAGTATTCTAGGTGCTCTCTAGGGCTTCCAGTGGGAGGTCATTCAAGGGATAAACTCCTTTTTACTGAGCATGCTCAGCCACTGAGATTATACAAGTCTGCCTCCTGTGGTCTCAATCTCCCTGCACTTGTGCCAAAAATAGGTGCTACAAGCAACATTAGCTCAGGTTTCAGAGGGGATTGAGTCCTAGGGGAGGGGCTTGAGACCCAGGGAAGTGGCCCAAAACCTGAACCCAGCGGGACTGAGCACCTCTTGTCTCAATAGGCTATCATTTCTTTTTATACATACCACCGTTTTTTATCTGTTCATCTGTTGATGGGCATTTAAGTTGATTCCTCTCTTGGCTATTGTGAATAGTGCTGTAATGAACATGGGAGTGCAGGTGTCTTTTTGATATATTGGTTTCACTTCCTTTAGGTATATAACCAGTAGTGGGATGGCTGGGTGGTAAGGTAGATCTATTTCTGATTCTCCGGGGAAACTCCATACTGTTTTCCATCACGACTGTACCAATTTACATTCCCACCAGCAATGTATAAGAGTTCCTTTTTCTCTGCATCCTCTCCAGCATTTGTTATTTTCTGTCTTGTTGATAATACCTGTTCTAACTGGGGTGAAATGATATCTCATTGTGGTTTTAATTTGCATTTCCTTGATAATTAGTGATGTTGAGCATTTTTTCATGTGCCTGGTGGCCATTTGTTTGTCTTCTTTTGAGAAATGTCTATTCAGGTCCTTTGCCCATTTTTAAATTGGGTTATTTGGTTTTTTGCTCTTGAGTTCTTTGAGTTCTTTATGTATTCTGGATATTAGCCCCTTGTCTCATGTGTCATTCGCAAACACTTTTATATGTTGTGAGAAGTTAGCAAATATTCTTATATTGTGGTAAAATACACATAACATAAAATTTAACATTTAAACCATTTTAAAGTGTACAATTCGGTGACAAAAATGAATTACATTGACAATATTGTTCAGGCGTTACCACCACCTGGTTCTAGAATTTTTTTATCACACCAAACCAAAACCCTGTACCCATTAAACAATCATTCCAAATATTTTATGTCACATTTTATTTAATCTTAAAATTTTTTCACATAGTTTTCAATTTTATTTATCACCTATCCATACTTTCCTTTATGGTTTTGTCTAGTTCTCTGAGGTTGGAGTATCCTACCTTCTACAGAGTTTTGATATTCAACTGTATTCTCTCCTAGTTTTCCTCTTTTGAGTTTTAATCAACTCTATTGAAGTATAATTTACATACAATAAAATATGTCTATGTTAACAGTATAGTTTGATGAGTTTTGACAAATGTACACACCCACGTAACCACCACCTGCATAAAAATATAGAAAGTTTCAATCACCCCACAAAGCTCCCCCTTGGCGTTTGATCCCCTCTCCACACTTTGTTCCAGAAAACCACTGACCTGCTTTTTGTCACTGTCAACCAATTTTGCCTTTTGTAAAGTTTCATATAAATGAAATCATGTGTTTTGTACTCTTTTGTGGCTGACTTTTTGATTCAGCAATTACGTTTTTGAGATTCACTTATGTTACTTGTGATTCAGCGGTCTGTTTCTTTTTATGGCTGAGTAGTATTTAATTTTATTTATATCTCATTTTATTTATCCACTCACCAGGTGAACATTTGGGCTGTTTTGCGCCATTATAAATAGAGCTTCTATGAAAATCTGTGCAAGAGTCTTTGTGGAGACATAAGTTTTCATTCCTGATAAATATCGAGGAGTGGAATTAATGACTCACATGGTAAGTGTATATTTAAGGTTAGAAGAAACTGCCAAACACCTTTCCAAACTGGTTGTACCATTTCACACTCCCACCAGCAATATGTGAGTATTTCGTTTGCTCCACATCCTTGCCAACACTTGGTATTGTTAATCTTTTTAATTCGGGCCATTCTAATAACTAACTGATGTAGAGCATCTTTTCATCCCCATAAATCCTCTACACATCGTCTGCGGAGGGAGGCCCAGAGAAGGAGAAGATACGTACCTTCCTTTGTGAAGTACTGTTGGAGTGAGCAGGACTGAAGCCATGTCGGGACCTAAAACCTCATGAGCTGTAGGCAGATTTTAAAGGACACAGTTTTTTTCTTGGCGTGCATTTCTCTGAGTACCCTCTTTTCCATGGTTATTTGATATTTTGAACCTTGGTTATGGGGCAAGATGACATGATTTACATGAATGTAAAGTTGTTTTCCAGCCAGCCTGGAGCTTTAGACTTGCATGTACTACCCAGACCCTGAGATAACAGGTTTTGTGATGAAAGTTATAAACCCAGCCAAAAACAGAATGATCTTTGATTATGCAATTTTTAGATAATGAGGCTAATTCAGTATGCTTCACATTTCCCTCATTCCATTCCCTCAATCCCCTCTTTAAAAAGCCTTCAGTAGGGCCGGCCCGGTGGCGCACTGCTACAGTGCGCCGCTTGGGAGTGCGGTGGCACTCCTGCCGAGGGTTCGGATCCCACATACAGACCGGTTCCTGCTCACTGGCTGAGCGAGGTGTGGGAGCAACACCGAGGGTTGCGGTCCTGTTGCCAGTCCCGGTCCAGTATGGGCGTGACACTGAGGGTTGCGATCCGTTGCCGGACACAAAAAAAGACAAAAAGGAAAAAATAAAAATAAAAAGCCTTCAGTAAATCTGAGTCTTGGAGATGGCTTTTGCCTGGCCGTTCTCCTCCAGGTTTAGATGGGTTAGCCCAACGTCTCTCCTCAGGTTTACCAGTATTCCTGAATAAAAGCTGACTTCCATTCTCACCAACATTTGACTTTTGAGGGTTTTTTTTGTTTGTTTTTTTTTTTGAAAGGAGGTAGACAGTGGGACCTGTGCATGGTAACAGTATCTCCCCAAATCTTTTCGTCCAGCTTTTTGATTTTTTATGTTAAATGCATTCTTTATTCTGGCTGCTATTATCTTGCTGTATTGGCAAATAGAGGTCTAATGACCACATACAACATAACAAGAGAGTAATCCTTCTCACTTCCAGGTGCCACCTACTTCTGCCTGGGCTCACCCATCAGCCTCACAGAGATGACAGAGAAATGCAGACTGCTGGGATTAGAGGCAGGGTCATCTCTATTTCTGCAGAAAATGGATTTTCCCTGAAGGTCTTCCTTTTCTGACTTGAAGATAGAAAGGTCCCTATCACCTTGAACTTATCGGCATAAAACTCCTTCAATCAACAGGCTAAAAATATTGCAAAAGTTGGCAAAATAGGGAAAAAAGCTTTGGCAGGGGAGGGGAGAGGTAATAGAAATTGAAATAAAAACTTCTATAAAATGTCATTTTTAAATATTACAATTTTTCCAATTACAAAACTCATGTAATTTTTAGGAAAGACAGCTAAATTAAAAGAAGTCCCATTATCCAGAGACACTCACTGTTGACATGTTGGCATATCTATTTCCATTGTTTAAAAATACCTTTTAGAGACATAAAATGGTTAAAGGCTGATAAATAAGACATCCAGCCATTGAAGTTGGCTTTAGGGAAGAAAATTTCTCTGAAAACAAGAGGAGGAGTCCAGAAAGAAAAGTTGTACAGGGCAACTGGAAAGACACAAAAAGAGACCAGGGAAACCAGACCTCATTGTTTCCGGAGGACCACGTTTGAAGTTGAGGATTGAGGGGCCTGGGGCTGGGGGGAAGGAAGGGAGGTTTAGACAATAATGAGAAATTTTGTGATGAAAGGAACTAGGTCCCAAATGCTGTTCGTGGAAACTGGTTTCTCCTGAAATGTTTTGGATGTGCGTTCTACTCTTACTAGTGTGCTAGTCAGTCAGCTGTGCTTCGGATCTTTTTCCTGGAATGAGGAGATGCATGGATGGTTGAACGGATGGGCAGATGGATAGACGGACAGATGGATGGATGAATGGATGGATGGATGGACAGGTGTGTGGGTGGATAGATGGACTGGTGGGTGGGTGGATGGACAGATGGATGGAAGGATGGATAGGTGGGTGGATAGATGGATGAATGGGTGGAAGAATGTAATGAAAACCACACTAGCATTCATCATGCACTAATTTTGGACCAAGCACGATGCTGGGTGCCTGCACAATTGTTACCCCATTTACTCATCACAAACACCCTTGGGTGGGTATTAATCTCCCACTCTTACAGATATGGAAGCCCAGGCTGAGAGAGTTGAAGTAACTTACCTGGTGAGTTGTGGGATTTAAACCCATATCCCATGGTCCTTCTGCCACTCCCTGCTCAAGTGTCAGCCCAGCCCCACCATTGTGGGGAGAATGTCCTTTCCCGAGTGTCCCCGCACCCCGTGTCCAACCACTTCAGCACCTCTTCCCAGTGTACAGTTTTCCTGCTCTGGAAACTCAGGGCCCAGGCACATGCAGGGCCACTGGCAGGGCCCACCATGTCCCTGAGATCCCTCTCCTTGACTCCCTGCAAGCCCAGAGGGAAGATCCACGCAGACCTGGGCTCCAGGCCGAAGAGGGCCTGCTCGTCCTCCGCTCGCTCCTGCCTCTGCTCCTGCTTCTCATCCTTAGCCAGATACTCCCCAATCCTGGGGCAACTTCGCCTTTGGACAGAAGCCAGCCTGTCAGCCTTCCGGAACATTTGAGTAAATTGTAAGCACTTCCTAACTCATGCGCTGGCTCGACCCTGGAGGGGCACTTATGTTGGTCATAAGTTGTTTCCTCTCCCACAGTGTGGAACTGTGCAGCTCCCACCCCAACCTCTTTCTGAACAGTGTCACCAGTCCCAGGGCCTGCTGGAGGCCCACCAGGGCATGTGGACAGGCAGCCAGCTGGCACACCCTTGAGTGACAGTGCTGGCCACTGGGGAGTCAGGATGGCCATGCAGCTGGTGCTGAGGACAGTCCCTGCAGGTGATGCAGGACCAGCCCCACCTACCCCACCCTCAACTACCACCTACCACCCCACTGTCCCACCTGGGACCCCCAATTACACCCCCCACCCCCGGCACCATGAGAATGCACTTTAGCGACAAGTTGGGGGCAGGGAAATGCCGGTCACTAAATCCTCTACAGACGCCAGCTGTGCAGGCCCAGAGAAAGAGGAGACAACCGGGGCTGTGTCTGTCCTGCAGTCAAGGCTGTGCTGGGAAAACCTTTCTGTGCCTTTTGCTGCTGGTCAGACTCCTTCCTTCTAACGGGCTGTTGGCAGAACTGGGAGGCCTGGGTGATCAGGAGGGGCTCTGGAGGCCTCCCCCGGGGTGGGGGCTGAGTAGCATTTGTCCTGCTGGGAAATTGCGGGGGGTGGTGAGGAGCACAGAGAGACACAGAGACATACACACACACACACACTCACACACACACAGACACACATACACATAGACACACACAGACATACACACAGAGAGACACACACAGAAACACACACAGAAATACACATACAGACACACAGACACAGACACACACACACAGACACACACATACACATACACACAGCCTGGATGGGGTGGGTCCTAGAGCAGGGCTGTATGGCACAGAAGCCTTGGTCTGCTGGTCAGAGGAGATGGGGGGCTGATGTCTAAGGAGGGAGAGGATTCTGTTTCTGAAACTCCCTAGATGGTTTGGGCTTATGCAAGGGAGGTTTGCTAACTACAAAATGTTAAGCAGAAATGCAGAGGAATTGAGGAGTTTTGTTTTTGTTTTAATTCATTGCCTGCCCCTCCAAACTGGTTTCTGGAAGTGGGTTATTAGGAGGGTAAAGAGCTGGAGAAGTCATCAGCAAAATAACACATGGAAGTTATTAGCAAGAGAAAGTCATTAGACAAGACAACGAATCTGACAGGCCAGAAAACTCCACCTGCCCGGGATGCGAGTTCCTGAAGAATCCAGTGGGGCCTTCCAGGACACCGCCCTTCCTGGGGAGAAGGCAGAGGGTTAGGGAGGCGGGCAGGGTCGTGGGGAGGAGGAGGGGAACGGTAGGGGGAGGAGGGCTCGTGGCTCTCCTGAGGAGGACTCGGGAAAGGGGAATCTGTGCAAAAGGAACCAACAGCTGCAGAGCATCCCTACCTCCTCAGGCTGCGGAATGATCTAAATTTCCTCCCAGGCATCACTAAGAGGCCATACAAGTTGCCTACCCCCTGGAAGAGCAGAGGTTTCAGGGTTGACACATCTCCTGCCCACCTGCCCTCCTCTTCCTCTGCCAGCGGGAGAGCCAGCACCGTGGTTCCTGGCTTTGGACCAGGACCTCCTGGAGGAGTGCTCCAGTTGGCCACCTCCAGGCAGGGGTGGACAGGAGATGAAGGGTCAGCCCGAGAGGCACGGGTCCTCATCCAGGATTGTGCCCCACCCAAGCAGTGAATCCTCCCCCACAGTCCTTATGGGCTAACTGGAGTAAAAGCCCCGCCTGCTTGTCTTGCAAAGGCAGTGGGAATTCACTGAACTTTGTGTGACCAAAAGGATGCTAATTCCCAAGTGTGTCCCTCCCTGGAAGTGCCAAACTGGCTCTGCAAGCCACCGCTTTATCCATGCTTGAAGACACATCCAGAGGACCCTGGCCACCGAGGCCCTGTCAACTGCCTGGGGACATCCTACAGGGCCCCTGTTAACTGCCCCTGCAGACACAAGCAGGGAGGGGGAGAGGTGGCGGACACTCCGTTGGCCAGAGCTGGGAGGACAAGGCCCATCACTGGCCAGTTGGTGGCCATGGCAGCCACACTAGGATGCCTGAGATTGGAAGTCCTGTAAGCTTCAAGAGGTGCAGGGCTCTTGGGTTGGCTGTGGCTCTTGGGAAGCCAAAATATTCCTCTGTACGACACTGAGGACTGCTGAGCTAAGGAGATTAGAATACAGGGCCTGTCTGCCCTTTCCTCTGTCGCTTCTTATGCTGGCCTGATGGCAGGACAGTGATTCACAAAGGCAAACAAACTTTCTCCCTCCCCCTTTCCCACCTAGAGACAGAGACATAAGTTGTATTTCCTGGAGACGGCTCTGGGCTCTTATCAGCTCAGAGCCTGGTGACAGCAGGGCTAGGAGAGTCTAGGAATGGATTTACTTTTCTAAACTTACACGTTTACCCTCCTTCAGTCCCCTGCCCTTTGGAAGCCTGAAACTCATCTTCTTGTCCCATCACTTCTATGATCTATGGCTCTTTGTTAAGATACTATTTCAGGGGCCAGCCCGTGGCTCACTTGGGAGAGTGTGGTGCTGATAACACCAAGTCAAGGGTTAAGATCCCCTTACCAGTCATCTTTAAAAAAAAAAAAAAATACTACTTGAGCAAAGTCCCTAAGCCACTGCAGGGAGAGATCCTTTTGAACTGAGGCCTTTCTCACATGAGTTAAAAATAAAAATTTTTGTTTTTCTCTCGTTAATCTGACTTTTATTTTCAGGAGAGTGTTGCTTTGCCTCCCACAGATTTGTTACCCTCCTTTCCCCTGGGTGACGGAGCCGCAAAAGATTACTCAAAGCCCATCTCTTCTGAGCAGTGAGAAGCCCTGAAAGGGGTTAATCTCCTGGAACCCTCAAGAGCAAGGTATTCCTTCCATTTGGGAAATTAAACCCAAATTGGGGCTCTCTTCCCGCATTTATTCTCCAGACCAGGAAGTTTCAGGAAGAGAACATGGGTGAACATGGGTGGGGTTTTTGCTAAGTATAGTTTAAGAAGTTTAACAATAGAAGCTGGTAACATTCAGCAAGAAAAGCAAGGTGACATTCCATAATGCAATTTGTAAGAAGTTAAGTCAATCCACCAACAAAAGCTTGATTTTAGCAAACATTCTCTTCTCTCTCTTTTTTTTTTTTAAAGATGACCGGTAAGGGGATCTTAACCCTTGGCTTGATGTTGTCAGCACCACGCTCAGCCAGTGAGCTAACTGGCCATCCCTATACAGGATCTGAACCCATGGCCTTGGTGTTATCAGCACCACACTCTCCTGAGTGAGCCACAGGCCAGCCCTGCAAACATTCTCTTCTTACAGCAATTTCCCTGTATCTTTACATATCAATCAGTAACCTGTCTGTCTTTGAACCAGCAACCTTGCTATGTTACAATTCCTTATCTTATGACAGAGACTATAGCCTGGGGAAAATTTCCTGTCCTTTTCAAGGTTAACATTTGAAACTGCAAGGCTTTGGAAAACCAGGCCCTGTGAAATACATTTGCTTTATATATACTCCACAGGAGAGTGTCTCATCTAAGAACTAATGAGGGTTGAGAAAATTAATAAACTATATTTGCTCCCCTTCAGCTGAGTCATGATTACTATATACCTCATTATCCAACTTTGGGGACACTTTTGAGAATGACAGGGAGCTCTATGAATAACCACACAGGAGAGGCATCTCCACAACTGTCCTGAGCAAGCCAGGAGGGTGACCCTGACTGTGAAGACATACAGGAGAAACACAAGTCAAACTGTCCAGGGCAGGGTTTCTTGAACTTTCTGCAGAGAAGAACTATTTTTTTCCAATCTACCACAGTCAGATACTTTTGTAAAATACAATAAAAATGAATTACTAAAAAAAAAAAAAAATGAGAGAGAAAAGCAAAGACATGTAAAAGACTACATCTTTTATTATTAGATTCAACAACCCTACCACAAGGGGGATCCTGGACTCCATCGATCACACTTCACAGAGCCCCAGGCAAGGGTAAAGGTCAACAGCCCAAACAGCAGCACTGGGTGGAACCCACAGGTGCCTGAGGGAGACCCAGAGATGCCTGAGGGGGACCAAGAGGCCCCTGAGGGGGACCTGACACCTGAGGGGGACCTGGCAGTGCCAGAAAGGGACTCAGAGGCACCTGAGGGAGACCCAGAGGCCCCTGGGGGTGATTCAGCACCTGAGGGGGACCCGGCAGCACCAGAGGGGGACTCAGAGGCATCTGAAGGGGACCCAGAGGTATCTGAGGAGGCTTCAGTCAGGGTTCTCCAAATCCAGTCTGTGTAGGTTGGCACACGGGTGTAGACACCAGGCCAGTGTGCCTGAGCACAGCCCAATCCCCAGCTCACAACCCCGACCTGAATCCACGTATTGTTGCTGCTGCAGACCAGCGGTCCCCCAGAGTCACCCTGGGGTAGGTGAGGGAGGGCCCCATGGGGCCGATATTGAGGAGACTCCTGGGTCCCATGCACCTTGGAGATCCTCTGCTGAGGCCACAGGGGCTGAGCAAGGACTCTGGTTCCCCTGGAGACCCTGGGGTGTAGGATGTGGGGACAGAGCCCAGGACAGGATGAGCCTGGAGTCCACAAATCAGAAGGGGTGGCTGGAAGCTGCTGTCACCTGGCAGGAGTCTTTCTTGCCCTCGACAAAGCTGGTGCAGAGCATGTCATCCTGGATGAGGCGATATCCAGCCAGGCTGGGTGTTCCCACATGGAACATCTCCTCGCGTTCCTGCGAGTCCAACAGGGGCACGGCCACCTCCTGAAGGACATTCGCCAGGGCTGGAGCAGATGGAGGGCCTGACCTGAGTCCACCTCCAGCCTCCTCCCTGCCAGCTCAGCCCCCTCCCTGTCACCTGTGAGGACTATCGCCTGGGTCTTGCCCCTCCTCAGTCCTCCCTGCCCCTCCTGCCACCCAAAGCCAGGAGGCAATGGGGTCAGGGAACAGGGTTAAAGTCCATGTCCTCCACCTGTGAGCTGTGCAATCTGGGTAAATCTCATGACCTCTTAGCCTTGGCTTATTCATCCCAACGATGGGCAGAATCTTGGACACTGGCACAAAATCTCCAAAATCCAACATGAGAGGTCACTTTGGCTGAGGGGAGTCCTACAGTTTGGATGGCACAGTCCCTGGCCCTGAGATCTCCCAGCTTCAGGGAGAGAAGATGAACATTCAGCCCTTGGTAGAGAACTGTCTCAGGCAGGGCACACACAGGCTGGGATCCCAGGGCCAAGGGCCTCGGCATATCCCCAAGGGGTTGGTCCTCCTTGGGCAAGAGTAGTGGTTGGGTGAGGACACATCCCCCCTTACCTCTCTCCTGGGTGGCCCCCCAGCCCGTTACCCAGCACATAGTCCCAGTGACAAGGGGGGCACCCGGTTCTGGGAGGCAGATGGGGGTGAACTGGGAGGGCCTCAAGGTGACGCCCAGCTTCACCAGGGCGATATCTCTGCTGGATGCCTGGTGCCGCTGGTATGAAGGGTGGACAAGGAGCTTCCTCACAGCCACAAAGACCAACTTGTCTTCCAAAACAGAGAGTGTCAGCCCTCTGACTCTAATATGTTAGAGCCTGGGATTCAAAGACCTAGGAGGTGAACAGAGACCCAGCCTGCTGAGGGTGGCTGCTGAGCGGGAGGCAAGGAACACGTGGCTGCCGCCACGCGGGCCTCACTCACCTGAGGAAGCAGTGGGCAGCCGTGAGCACCCACTGTGGGTGGATGATGGAGTCCCCACATATGTGGCCTTTTGAGATCAGCCATAGTCCAACCTACCATGGCCAACGTCCTTTTGGGGCAGCTTGGCCTCCCACAATCTTCTCGACATCCTTGGAGTGGCTGCACACTGCAGAGGGACCAGCAAGTGAGGGACTTTAGCTTTCTTCCCACTCAGAAAGCCACTCCCTCCCTGGTTTCAGTCATTGGATCTGTCCTCTCAGCCTATACCCTGACACTTCCTTATATCGCCCCACCCTTGACTCTTTGCTGGGATGTCCAGGGCTTGTCCTTACCTGAAGGCAGCTCATCCCATGGGCCCCTGGGAAACAAAAGGTAAGAGTGAGTGGGGTCTCCACTCCAGCCATAAAATCACCACCCCGGTCAGACTTGGCTTGGTGATGCCATCCCGACTGGAGGAGCTTCCCGCTCTCCTTGATTCCTCCTCCTCCTGCCTCCCTTGGAGGAACGATGGACACATACGGCTGGGTCTCTTACCCCCAGCCTTCTCTCAGCCATGCAGGAAGATACACTAAGGATATGAGAGAAGCAGGAGAGACCCAGGCTCCCACAAGAGAGCAGAACAGCACATGGGCCAGCAGTGGAGGGAAGGAGGGAGGACCAAGGAACATCCGTCACTTAGCAGCAGCTGCAGCAGCAGAAGCAGGATGGAGCCTGCCCACGGTCCATGGCTTCTCTTCTCAGCAGACACCACTCTGGAGTCAGAGTCCTGGGATGGCACCTGAGGGAGGGGCTGGCAGGTCACTAACCAGTGGCAATCACGCTGGAGCCCTCTGTGACCGGCAGAGCTAGCCCTGCTCCTCAGATGCAGCCCACTTGGGCTCCTGTCCTGCATGTTCCAGGGAGATGGTTTAGAAGAGGCTGGGAACGCCACAGCCCATCCCAGGCCAGTCCACCCACGGGACTGAGACATGGAAGCCTCATTCATCCTGCAGGCAGGCAAGAGTCCCCCATTGCTTCACCCACTTTGCCGGGGAGACCCGGGCTCTCCTCTCACTTCTAAGGGAGACCCAACCCTCATCTCCCCGTTTCACACCAGCAGATCTGATGTCTCCATATAAACCTGCAGGGACCGACGACCGGGCCCACCTCCTGACTCCATGAGGAGAGTGCAGCTCATGGAGCCACCCCCGTCCCCCGCCAGCCGCAGTAGAGGGGCGGGCCCACGGGAGCCCCGCTCGTTCCTGTGGGAACACACGCAGCCAGGGCTCAGCCTCCAGACCAGGAAGGGTCAACTCAGAACACCCAATGACGTCCAGGTATTATTTCCTGCTGCTGCTCCCGCCGCTCAGACCTTCGGCCCCATTCCAGGGACAGGAGCAGGGCCCGGACTCTGACGTCGGACTGACCCGATGAGCCCACAGTCGTTGAAGACACTTCCCACAGCCGTCGCTTCCCAGCTCCAAACCCCCCCGTCTACCCTCGGCCGAGGATGCTCACGTTGCCACGCTGCAGCCCTCATTCCAGCTCCCCCCGACAGCTCTGCCAACACGGGGGCCGAACCGAGGCCTCAAGGCTGCTCCTTCCTGTCCCTCCAGCAGTTTTCCGGTGGGCTTCCGGTGGGCTTCCAGCGGGTTTCTGGCGGGCTTCCGGTGGGCCTGCCGGGGGAGTTCCGGTCAGTGTGTGGTTCCTGTGAGTGTGGCCTTGGCCACGTGTCTTCACCTTAGCAGCCACGTGCCCATCCCACAGCAGCAGCTGAATCCAGTCGGCAGTTTTTCCCAGCACTTGCAGAACAAACTTCATACTTCCCCATCTCAGACACCAGGACACGCAGCCAGCATCCCCTCTCCGGAAGTCCTGGGTCCCAGGCCAATGTGCACCCACCTCCAAGCTACCAGCACCAGCTGAGCAGCCCTTCTCCTAGAGCTCTGAGTTACCAGTTCTAAGCTCCTCCTTTTGTTCCCTTAGCCCTAGGGGTGACAGCTCCTTCTGTAGTTGGTAATTCCCTGATCATTTAAAACCCTCATTTTACCCTTTCGGGTACCTGGTTAACAACTTTAGACCTAGTTGACAATTCTTTGTGTGAAATTCTCATTGTTCAAATAATCGTGGTTTCCGTGATCTGAGTGGACCCTGCTAGACACACCCGTGTTTGAATCCCAACACCGTGTCCTTCTAGCTGATCCCTTTTGTCAGCAACTCCCAACCTCTCTGAACTCAGGCCCTCGTCTGTGAGATGTGTGGTCCCTCAGGAGCCAACTAGAAGAAGGTCCTGCTGACCAAAGATGGGACAAGTTGAGCATCAGCATGGGCTATAATTTCGAGTGATTAAAATACACGAAATAAATGTAAATCCACGGGTTCATAATGGTACTACAAAAAGGTCCCCATTTGTCGTTTTAAGACTATGGTGAGGAAATAACTCATTATTTTGATGATAACTAAATAGATGATGAAGAAAATTTTCTCTTTATGGAAGAATTCCAGCCAGTCAATGAAGAAGGAATATCACCCTGTTGCAATCTAATGGATTGATTGATTTAGGCAATGATCTTCAACTGCTTTCATCAACAAGAGACAATCAACCATTATGAACCCCCCTGATAGAAGACTTTTCTGGAAAAATTAAACATGAATTTGCTCAAGACTCTAGATCTAACTGCCAATTTATAGGAAACCTGCAGACAGAGCAACATGTTAGAGACAGCATGGAGATAACAATTGGTAAATCCAGGTAGTGGGAATAAAGGACAAGTGACCAGAGTTATTCAACAAAAAGTGACAATAAAAAAGAGAGAGTGGAGAGAGATGGAGGGAAAGCTGTAGAATAAAAGAAACTTAAGAGAGATACCAATCAACCACAATGAATAAACTTTACTTTGTGAGAGAAAATTGTGAAATACTTTAAATTGGACCAAAAGATGATTTGGTATCTTCAGTGGGTCATCTAGCACATCCTTCCAGGTTTTCTGAGTCTATGTCTTTGAGCCACTTAAGACTCTCTAAATTGTAGATAATTGATATGAATGCAAATTATTTTTGTCCTATAAAAGTGCAAATGCATTTTGGCTTTAGAGGGTCAATGAATTTCCTTCCCCCACAGTGGAGGAACTAGTTTTGCATCATTAAGAAAATTAATTTTAAAGTTTCTGAGGGCCTATATATGCATCTACTCTGAATTCTCCTTTGAACCAATTATAACATCTTACCAGATCCCTCACTAATTTAGTGAAATGAAAACATTGATACATGTTCATTTTATATTTGTATGAGTCATGATTTTTTTTTTTTTTTTTCTTTTTTTTTTTTTTTTTCT
>NW_007726344.1:242498-314031 GCF_000696425.1 Galeopterus variegatus | reverse complement strand
TATGTGGGATCCGAACCCTCGGCGGGAGCGCCGCCGCGCTTCCCAAGCAGCGCACTAGCGCAGTGCGCCACCGGGCCGGCCCGAGTCATGATTTTTTTAAAAAATTATTCTTTAACAACTTATATCCTTATTCAAACACACACACACACACACACACACACACACACACACACACAAAGAAAAGCATTATAAAATCATCTGGAAATGAGAAATGTGAACACTAATTATACAAGTCGTCCCTCAGTATTCATGGGGGATTGATTCCAGGACCTCCCACAGGTACCAGAATCCTCAGATACTCAAGTCCCTGATACAGTATGGTGCAGAACTTGCATATCCTTCCATATGCTTTAAATCATCTCTAGATTACTTATAATACCTAATACACTGTAAATTCTATGTAAGTAGTTGTTATACTGTATTGTTTACAGAATAATAACAAGGAAAAAAGTCTGTACATGTTCAGTACAGATGCAATTTTTTTTCAGGGAGAAAAACAAAAATTTTTATTTTTAACTGATGTGAGAAAGGCCTCAGTTCAAAAGGATCTCTCCCTGCAGTGGCTTAGGGTCTTTGCTCAAATAGTATTTTTTTTTCTTTTTTTAAAAAAGATGACCGGTAAGGGGATCTTAACCCTTGACTTGGTGGTGTTAGCACCACGCTCTCCCAAGTGAGCCATGGGCTGGCCCTTTTTTTCCAAGTATTTTTGGTCCTAGGTTGGTTGAATCCATGGATGCAGAACTCATGGATACAGAGGGCCAACTGCATTCAATGTTGTTAATGAATTGTTGTTAGTTTTGTTTAGTGTGGTAATGATATTGTTAGTCTTTTAATGCCCCTATCTTTTAGAAGTACATACAGAAATGTTTAAAAAAATTTTTTTAAATAATCTTTATTGGTCTCAAAAATCCAGAGTGAAAATGGTCAGTCTCTGAGTCACCCAGTTATAAGTGAAATATAAATTAATACACATGAAACTGCCAGGTGCTCATTTTGTAACTGGAAGTGAGATAAAGCGAGATCAACTTTGTGATGACACCAGCTTCCTCCAGGTTCGGAGACGTGTGTCACTGGAGAGGGATATTTATTACTTGGGGTGGAATTGCATGAGTGGCCCCTCTTAGCTGTGCTAACATTAGATTTGTGAGCGGCATCATCGTGGGAGGAAGATGTGATGGAGCCTTTTGTTTGTGGACTGTTAAAGCCTGACCTGACCTGACCTCCTCAAGACCCCTTGCCATGCCAATCCGGGTGACAAATGAGAAAATTTGCTTAGGGCCAAGGAGCGAGTCTAAAAGGAACTTGGTCATAAAACTTTTAAGGGGTTCCCAGTGAAATGGCCATGACTTCCTGGTATGTGGATTAAACCCGATATCTCTTGGCTACATGCCGTGATACTCAGGCTAGGTGACAAGTGATGTCAGCACAGGTACATATCAATGGCATTTCACAGAGCCCATATAATCATAGAACAGGAAGTTTGAAAGGTGTAACCCACATGGGGGAAACTTACAGCACCTGAAAGGATTAAATGCAAAATCCACCAATAGGAGAAAAACAAGAAATGGGAGTAAAACCAAACAGTAAATAAAGCATTAAATAGCTGAATTAAGTACAGTGAGGGACCAGTCACGAAAGGTGAGTTTAGTGAGGTTTGATATTATAAGAATTTCTCTGATGGACTGGGATAGTCCCAATATGTCCATTAGCAGAAAGTAAACCCAAGGACCACAAAGCCTTCTGTGCCATGAGTTTTCCAGGCACAACACAAGTACCTAAGGATGGGAGTGCAGCATGTGGTGGAGACTAGAAGCCCCTTTAGATGTGGCCACACAGGCGCTAGGCTCTGGGAAATGATGACTGGAGACCACTGTCCATCAGCACCACCACTCGACATTGACTGAAGCAATGGAACCGAATTGAAGGAACAATGGGGTTTTCTGGTTCTCATAGGAATGATCTCTTTGGACCGAGTCAGCCCCTAGGATTCTTGGATCATGCATGGATGGAGTGGGAAGTTCTCAAGAAAGAACAGATTTCCACTAATGAGAGAGGTGGCACTTGAGTGACTACTTAGAAAAACAAAAGAGATATGTCCACATCGTCTACCAAACGGATGAAGTAGATCATACTTACTGCAATTAACTCATGAACCAGTTACTAACATCTGTTTTGCCATGCCCTTTTTCCTGGACACTGACTTACCAAGGTGGAGAAGATAAATTCTAAGCACTAGTAAATTCAGAATATTTGGGGAGGAAGATAAAGTAAACAAACAGTAATAACAGAATATGACAAATGCAGGGACAGAGACTTCTAGTGTGTGTGTTTGGGGCAATAAACAAAAGAACAAGTAAAATGTATAGTATGTTAGACAGTGATAAATGTCCTAGAAAAAGGGAGATAAATGAGCTGCGGTGGGAGGAGCAATGCTACTGTAAATGGGATGGTGACATGGTGACGTTTGAGCGGAGACCTGTAGGAAGTGAGGGGTGAACCATGCAGTCATGTGGAGAAGAGGAAACTGCAAGTGCAAAGACCCTGGGGCAGGAGCACATCTGTCACGTTCCAGAAAACAGCTCAGAAGCTGGTGTGGCTGGAGTACAGGAAGCACAGAGGGGAGAGGTGAGAAGGGAGGCCAGAAAGGTAACGTCATTGCTTCTGAGTAAAATGAGGAGCTATCAGAGTGTTTTGAGTAGCAGCATGGCATAATAGGACTCCGGTTTTAAGAGAACCACTCTGGCTTCTGTGTTGAGAATAGACGAGTTGGGGCAACTACAGAAGCTGGGAGACCGGACAGGAGGCTGTTACAGAAACCCAGGATAGAGAGCAGAGAGGCTTGGGCCAGGGAGGGAAGAAGTGGCCAGATTTGGACATGCTATGAAGGTAGAAGAGAAGCAACAGGATCTACTGATGCTTGAATTTAGTGAATGAGAGAAAGAGAGGAGTCAAGGATGACTCCAGGTATATGTGTGCACACGTAAGTCAGGTTTATGGAGGTTTAGTTTACATACAGTAAAATTCTCCATTTTTAGTGTATAGTCCCCTGAGTTTTGATAAACACATCCAGGAGCATAACCACCACCACACTCAAGATATAGAAGCCAGTTCCATCACCACAAAAATCCCCCCTGCCCCTCGTGGTCGATCCTTCCCTCTTCCCAGCCCCCTATAGTTTTGCCTTTTGCAGAATGTCCTATTAGTGAAATCATGTAGTATATAGCCTTTGGGTTTAGCTTCCTTCAGTCAGCATAATGCACGGGAGATTCATCATGTTGTTGTGCATAATTTGTTCCTTTTTGTTGCCGAGTAGAATTTTACTGAATGGATATACCATAATCTGTTTCTCTATTCAACAGCTGAAGGATACTCAGATTGTTTTCAGTTTTTGCTGATCGTGAATAGAGCTGCTATAAATATCTGCATACACATTTTGTTTTCTCTCTTGGTAAGTCCTAGGAGTAGGATAGCTGTGTGTGTGTTAAACGTTACAAGGACCAGCTATGCCTGAGGGTTCCAGTTGCTTCACACCTCACCAGCTCTGGGTGTTGTTGCACTCTGAGTTTTTTAACTGAGCAGTTGGAAGGATAGACTCTTGCCTTTTTCTGAGATGGGAAATAATGCCCATGGAGCAGGTTCAGAAGGAAATGTTAAGATTCATTCTGGGTCATGTTAAGGTTGGGATGTCTAAACAATAGCCACATAGAGTAACCAGGTGGAAGTACAGGGAGAGTTCTCTCTCTGGAGTCACCTGTCTATGGATGGTATATAAAGCTATGAAACAAGATGATGCCACCTAGGCAGTGGGTATAAGTTGGTGAAGAGACAAGAAGCCCAAGGACGGACCCTGGGGTATCCATCATGTAGAAGTTGCAAAGATGATGAAGAACAAGAAAGTAGATTTTGTTTCCTGAAAGTGACAACTCCCCCTCAGTACAGCTTGAGACATCAGAGCCTGTGAAAACTGTCTTTTGTCTTGATTACTTTGCATAATGGTTTGAAGCCGCTCACAGGAAGTCAGGCCCTAGGCTCATGGGAGAGATGTCTCCATGAGCATCTGTATGAGACTATGAGCACAACCGTCTGGGCACAGGTGACAAAGTGTGGCTTGGAGCTGGGAAAAGCCATTTTCTCAACCACAATGTGGAACCTCACCAGGGGCCATTGTGAGACTCCTTCAACTGCCTCCCTGGGCAGCAGCATTGACTGGGAGACTCCAGCAGGAAAGGGAGAGAAAGGGAAGACGTGTTTATGAGTGAATGTGATATAAAAACCTAGGACAAAACAAACAAACTAACAACAACAACAACAACAAAAAACCCTGGGACATCTGAAACTAACTGGGGCACACTTTGAAGGTCCAAAATTCTTATAGGCAGGTAGGAGCTCAAAGTCTTCATCAGTTGGGTAATTTATATGTGATTTGATTGTGCTGACAAAATCTGACACACTGTGTCCATGATAACAAAAATAATTTTCTGTAAAAAAACCAAAAAGTTTTCTGCAAATCTAAAACTATTATAAAATAGAGGGTTTAAAGCAGGCAAATCACTTAGAAATGCACTTAGCTGCAAGTAAAAGAAAATCCAACCAACAGTGGCTTAAAACAAACAAGAAGCCTGGATGGAGGAACCTCTCAACCGTGTCATCACACTCGTAGCTTCTGAGTCTTTGCTCACTGTCATTAGCATGTCAACTCGTAGTCTTGTGGTCATAAAATGGCTGCTGAAGTTTAGGCATTGCATCTGCACCCAAGACCAGAAAAAGGAGAACCATAGCACCTTCATATGATGCGGTTTGTTCCCAACAAAACTCATGTTGAAATTCAATTCTCAATGTGGCAGTGTTGGGAGGTAGGGCTCAGTGAGAGGTGTTTGGGTCACAGGAGTGGATCCCATATGAATAGATTAATGCTCTCCCTTGGAGGTGAGTTCTCACTCACAGGAATGGATTATTTCCTGCAAATGCAGACTGTCAGAGTCTGGCTTCCTTGGTTTCTCTCTCTTGCTTCCTCTCTTGCCATGTGATCTCCTTGCGCATGCCTACTCCCCTTCCACTTTCCACCATGAGTGGAAGCAGCCTGAGGTCCTCACCATATGCAACTGCCCAATCTTGGACTTCCCAACCTCCAGAATCATGAATCAAACAAACCTCTTTTCTTTATAAGTTACCCAGTCCTAGGTTTTCTGTTAGAGCAACACAAAACAGACTAAGACAGTAGGAAAGGATGAAGGCAGCTAAATAAGTCCCTTTTATCAGTAAAGAACAAAGTCTTCTAAGAGACCCTCGCCTCATTAGCCAGCACTCAGCCCCATAGGCATGTAGGAGACCAGGAAAATGAGCATTTAGCTCTTCCAGTCTCTAAGGTGAGGGAAGCAAAGGAGAGGGGTTTGAATGGGTTTTGGCTTTGCCAACCAAAAAAGCCTGCCACTGAGGGAAGTGGTTAAAAGTGTGTTTTTAAACACTTGTTCTGGATGCAGAGTGGAGAAGGGTTGGGAAGTTCCAGGCATGGGAGTGAAAGTCCCCTCAGGGGTTAATGACTCCAGGAAGAATCTAGGGAGGAGGAGTAGCCAGACTCACAGCAGTTCCTGCTGTAATGACTTGTGCCACTGAGGCCAGATGGTCCCCACCCCTCCCTTGGGGAGGTAAGAAGAGCTCTGCAAAGGGCTATCCCTTTGGGAGGTTGAATATGAGTTGGAGACCTCAGCACAGGAATCCAGGATGGGCGTGTTGTGCAGCCAGGGGGCCCAAGTCCAATTGGACCACATGGGATTCCCTCCTGAGAAGACAGCGTGGCAGGCCCAAGGATCTGTCTGCAGACCAGAGGCAGGTGACGCTGGGAGGCCCAAAGTAGCGTATTAGTCCTGTTAGCCTGCATTAGTCCATTTCTGCGGCTTATAACAGAACAGTTGAAACTGGGTAATCAAGAAGAAATGGAGTTTATTTCTTAAGTTTTGGAGCCTGGGAAGTGCAAACTCCAGGGGTGCATCTGGTGAGATCCTTTTTCTTGGAGGTGACTCCCCACAGCAACTCATGGTGTCATATGATGAGAGAACGGCAAGAGCATTAGAGCTAACCTCATTCACTCCCCTTATAAAGCCATAAGAACCACACCCATTACCCCATAAATGGACCATTCCATTCAAGAGGGCATAGTCCTCACAATCTAATCACCTCTTAAATGTCCTACATTTCAATTATCATAATCAGATTTCCCACCCTCTTAGCACTGTTATAATGGGGGACAAGCTTTGATGAGTTTTGGGGAGACATTCAATTCACAGCACCTTTCCACCCTGAGTGGCCCACATTGGGGGTATGTTCCTGGGCCAGGCTCCAACCTGGGGGGGCTGTTCTATGATCCTTGATGATGTGGATTGACCATGACACCTGAGCACATGTACACACCATGCACTGGCAGAATCCCCCAAGGGAAGTCTCCACGGAGGGCAGGAGCTATACTGGCTGGTTGGACCCTGTGGGGGCAGGGCAACAACATTTTCACCTCCTGGACCCCCACCCAGATTTGGGAGGGGGTCACTGGACATCCTTTTGTGCTTGTGAGCCAGGAGCTGGCTCCCCGCTCCACACCTCAGCCTGTCCCTCAGGACCCTAGGCTCCGGTAGAGCCCACGAGGAGGGAACAAGAGGCCCCTTTGGGCTCAGGGCCTACCTGGAAGCTGACCTCCCAACTCAGAGAAATCCCCACCCTCGCCTTGAGCATCTTGCCATTTATGAGGTGACTTCTCCGCCCCTGGCAGATATTTCTAGGCATCATTTTCTCAGAGGCTTCTGTAAGGACCCCGTTTGAGGGAGTAGGCGGAGGGATGAGAAGAGACAGACAGACATGGGAGAAACTGAGGGTCACAGAGCGAGAGGCCAGAAGGAAGAGAAACAGAAGGACAGAAGAAGGGAGGCTGGAGAAGAAAGAGAAGAAAATGAGGGGTGAAAGAGGGTGAGATCTGGGGGGAAAGAGGAGGAGGGGAGGGCTGAGGGGCCGGGCTAGATATTGCAGGGAGAGACCCCAGGACAGAAGGAGGGAGATGGAGAGAAGGAGGAGAAACAAGGGAGTGGGTGGTCAGGGATAGAAAATGGGGGAAGCGTGCAGCAGAGAGGGAGGAGACAGAGGGGGAAACTGAGAAGGGGAGGGGTCAGCAAAGGAGGGCTAGAAAGGGGAGGGGCTGAAGGCAAGAGAGGAGGGTAAGGGGACCGGGTCACCAAGGGAAGGGGCCATGAGGATTCGGACAAGTCTGTGCCAGGATCAGCACTGTGGCCTGGGACACCCGAGTCACCTGATCACTCCCCAGGCTGGTTCCCTGGTGAGCAGGCCAGTTTTGATTGGTTAGTTAGTAAAAACAACCCCACAGCATTTACTGTGATCTAATCATAACATGAAAGTAATCAAAACCACATGAACACTTATTTTATTTTATTTTTATTTATTTATTTTTTTTCCTTTTTGTCTTTTTTCGTGACCGGCAACGGGATCGCAACCCTTGGTGTCACACCCACACCACGCTCAACCAGTGAGCGCACCGGTCTCTATGTGGGATCCGAACCCTCGGTGGGAGCGCCACCGCACTCCCAAGCGCCACACTCTACCGAGTGCGCCACCGGGCAGGCCCATGAACACTTATTTTAGACGTGTGCTCCTAACAAAGGACACTGAAAGAAACAATAAATAAATAAAACTGTATTGCCTTCTCAAAAACTAGTCACTTCCCTGATCATTTCTAATTGAAGACATTTTGTAGTGGAGTAATATTATCTCTTTTCAGCATGATTGGACCTGGTTGTTTTCTTGACTTGGTTTTGGATGAATCTCTTCTGTATCAGCAACTACGAGGTTCACATATTCATCAACACCAAAGGCGCAGCCCTCTAGCCGCACGTGCACTTGTTACAGGGAAGCAGGAAACGTCTGCCGCCCAGGTGGGCTAGGACGGGGGCCCAGGCAGGACGCGCAGGGCGGGCAGGCAGCCTCTGGGCCTGCGGAGGGGGAGGGACGGGGCTGGGTCCAGGAGGCCAGAGGCCGGGCTGCAGATGAGTAGCTGGTGGCCTAGGAAGTGCTGAAGGAAAGACTGGGACAGTGCTCTCACACCCACCCCTCTGCGGGGACAGGGGAGGTGACTCAGGTCCGTGATGCCCACAGAGCCTAGAGACCTGCTGTCTCAGTGTTAGGCTCCTTCCTCCGCAGACAGGCATTTACAGCATCAGCAGTGAGTCACTCCATGAATCAGTTCCAGGGAGGCGCTGCCCGCCCACATCGGGGAGACGGGGGCTCTGAGGGCTGCGGGAGCTGACTCCCCTGGACACCTGCCCTCCAAGCCACCTCCATGGGCTCTGCCACAGCCCTGCAGGAGGGTGACGGAAGGAGGAACTTGGCCTGGCAGCGGGAGGTAACATCCCTCTTGCAAAGCTGCAGGTTTCCTAGCCAGCCCTGTTTTGGAAATCCAGCAGGGAAGCTGGGGCCCCCACCCCTGCCCTCCTTGATGCAGCAGAGTTGGGTCTCCCCCACTAAAACCCCTGCCTTGTCTCCACTTTGTGGCCTTGGCGGGAAGAGGCTATGGAAGGGAACCCATGGCTGCAAAGGTCAGGGATCAGGATGTTGAGCCCTAGTGGAAACCAGGGGTAGGCTAGAGCCCCGGGTAGACAGGACACCCGGGTCCTCAGCCAGGCCAGCGTCCAAGCTCGTACCCTCCTCCCCCCATCTTTTTTTTTTTTTTTTGTCTTTTTGTCTTTTTTTCCGTGTCCGGCAACGGATCGCAACCCTCAGTGTCGCCCCTGCACCGGACCGGGACCAGCAACGGGATCACAACCCTCGGTGTCGCTCCCGCGCCTCGCTCAGCCAGTGAGCGGGAACCGGTCTGTATGTGGGATCCGAACCCTCGGGCGGGAGCGCCGCCGCGCTTCCCAAGCGGCGCACTTATCCAGTGCGCCACCGGGCCGGCCCCCTCCCCCCATCTTAACCCCAACTGGACCTTTGCTTCCCAATGTCCCCGTACGTGGGAAAAACAGGAACTGGGGAATAAATAATCTATTGAAATTGGAGGAATAAATAAGATATGGGGGCAAGGTTACAAATAACTATAAAAATCATTAACATTTATGTACATGAAGGCGCCCACGGTCCGGGGGTGGCGTCCGGGAGGGACCCGGCCGGGACGGGGCGGGGCGGGGCCGGGGCCTCCCGCGGAGGCGATCCCCACGCCGGGCCACGGGTGCCCCCCGGAGGTAGGTGGCTTATTTACAGCGGCGGAACGGCACTTGACCGCCTGGTCCCCCAGTTCCCAGACCCGGAGTCCGGCCTGGGAGGGCGCAGTGCCCCCGGAGCCCGTGCTGGACGCCCGCGGAGCTGCACCCCCTGCACGATCCGCGCCACCCAAGAGCGGTGGGAGGCGAGGCTGATGTAGACACCGGGCCGGTTGCGCTCGGCACAGCCCTCGCCCCAGCTGATGACGCCCGCCAGCAGCCAAGCGCCGTCCACCTGACACATCAAGGGGCCCCCGGAATCACCCTGCCGGAGAGGAAGGAAGGTTAGGGACCCACACGGCGGGGTGGGGCGGGAAGATGGGTCCCTTCCCCGCAGCCCATTTCTCTTTCGTGGAGAAGGCAGGACCCAAACGCCACCTGGACAGGGAGGTCCACGAAGGACGCGCCTCCCAGGCTCACTTCCAGGGAGAAGCACCTAGTGCAGCTCTGGAAGGGCGTACTGCCATTTCTGTTTTACAGCTAAGAAGACTGAGGCTCGGAGAAAGGAAAGGACTTGCCCAAGCTGGCAGCCATGGGCAGCAGGGTAGGAATTGCAACCAGGCCTTGCAATGTCCAAGCCCTGGTTGGCCATCACACTATCCTGCCTGCCATCCTCCACGACAGTCACCGAGCTGGAGATGGCTTGAGGACCGAGTCGTGGGGTCACCCCTCAAGAGAATGCAAGCTCCCCGAGAGTGAAGGGCCACAGGTGAGGTGCTCATACATTTGATATATGAACAGACAAGTGAAGGCTGAGGCTGGTTCTACAGGGACTGGGGGGACTTTCAGTCACCCCAGGGAGAGGTGATGGAGCTCCATGGGGACAGGGCTGGCACTGGCTCTTTCTCATGGGCCCTCCCAACCAGGGACGGGTGCTCACCAGGCAAGCATCTCGCTCCCCTTCCAGGTAGCCGGCACACAGCATGTCCTCGGTGATGGCTCCCTGCCCGGCTCCCCGCCAGTACAGGTGGCTGCAAACTTCCGAGTCTATGATGGGAACCTTCAGCTTCTGCAGGGTCTGGGGGTGGGGCAGGGGCACTGGGAGCAAGAAGGATAGAGTCAGGCTGGGAGTCTCCCCTCCTAGTTGCCCCCTCAAGGGACTGCTTCCCTCCATTCCCTTCAGCAGCGTTTCTCAAGGGCTAGAAGATCTACTCTGTTGGGCTCTCCCAAGACGCTTTCAGAAAACCCAAATTCCAGGTCTTCACTTCTGGACCTGCTGAGTCAGAACATAAATGTGGGGCCTGAGATTCTATATCTTTAATAAGCTCGCCAATGCCCACAGGATGGTTAGAACCTGTGTCCAGGCACCACCTTACCCAGAATGGGGACTGTTGCAGAATACGTGGTCAATAAATGTCCACTCAAAGTTGAATATTATCAGGACCCAAGGGACCCCCACACCATGACTAGGGTTGGTCTATAGACCCTTCCCCAGACCACAATTGCAGCTCTGCACAGGACCCCTAAAGACGACCAAGCAACCTCAGAGGCAGTGAGATCCCTGCACACCCAAACTGGTGTCATTTCTCTTTTTTTTTTTCCCTTTTTGTCTTTTTTCGTGTCCGGCAACGGATCGCAACCCTCAGTGTCGTGCCCGTACCGGACCGGGACCGGCAATGGGATTGCAACCCTCGGTGCTGCGCCCGCACCTCGCTCAGCCAGTGAGCGGGAACCGGTCTGTATGTGGGATCCGAACCCTCGACGGGAGTGCCGCCGCGCTCCCAAGTGGCGCACTGTAGCAGTGCACCACCGGGCCGGCCCCTTCATTTCTCTTAATTCTTCTGGAATCCGGTTAAAATTCCATTTTCTTACACTTTATTTTTACTTAGTCTCTGTCTCTCCCTCTCAAAATCTCTTTCAGGTCTCCCTTTTCTCTTTCATCCTTCATTTCTGCCTGCATTTCTTTTTTTATTTCATTTTATTATTATTTATTTTTGACCCAGTCTCATCTATCTATTATCTGTCTTTCTTGTGCTGCTTCTCTGCCACTGGCTTTATTTAATCTGGTTTGTGTTTCTAGGTGATGTTTTCCAAACCTCCAGACATGGTTTGAAAATTATATTCTACAGTTGGGAAGACTGCATTTCCTCCTGGGAATTTTGCCTGTAATTGTGGCATGCCGCCACCAGGGGATGCCTGTTCCCACTTTCGTGTTATAGGGTTGTTTTCATATCTCTTATCCCCCACTCCCCCCCTCTAGCTTTGCCCCAGACAGTGCCTCCTTTCAGCCCTTCCTGTATCAATGAGTAGCTTTGTTTATATGGCTGTTGTTGCCTCAAAACATAGCCAAAGAAGCCTTTAAACTAGAAATGACCTAAAACTGTCCACCTAGGTTTCTATGACTTCTCATCTCCAGGTCACAACCCATCTTTTCTTCTGTCTCTGACATACTGTGCCTCTGGCTTCTGCCCTTTGCTGCTCATGGTATCTAGGTCTCAAATGCCCACTATTGTCTGTCCCCAGCCATCCCCAACCACCTCTGCGGGCAGGGGGAGGAGCCGCACCTCCATCATGGATACTCCCCCAGCCTGCAATCCAGCAGTCAGTGTTCACAGTGAAACGGATGGAGAAATCAGGCAGGCAGATGGGCAGGACCCGCTCAGAGAACTGGATGGAGTGTTCCAGGCGCACCAGGGCAATGTCCGCACGTGCACCCTCCTTCCAGGAGTACACGGGGTGGGGGTGCACCCAGGCAATACCCACTTTCTGGGACCGAGGGCCTGGGTTCCCCAGCTGCCAGGCCCCCAGCAGCACAGAGAACAGGGACAGCTCATCCTGTTTGCTGGAAGGAAAGGGAAGAGGGCGGGTCAGCCAGGAAGGGTTTGGGAGGGCATATCCGGGAGCACAGCAAAGATATGGGGACAAGAGAGGGTTCTGGGCAGAATCAGGGTCTCTGCTGAGGGGCATCAGGATTGGACAGAGGCTTGGAGGCTGGGGCTGTGTGGGGAGCCCAGGGTCTGGGGCAGGGAGCCTGGGTCCTGGAGAATCCAGTGGATGGGCCTGGCTGGACATACCCCCTGAAGCAGTGGGCAGCAGTGACCACCCAGCGGCTGGTGAGCAGAGAGCCGGCGCAGTGGTGCGTCCCATTCTTCTGGATGCTCACGACCCATGGCCACTCAGCATCAGCACTGTCCTGGCCACCCACGATCCGGTTCAGCTGCTGGGGCTTCCCACAGGCTGGGGGGGCTGGTGGGGGAGGGAAGTTTTCTGTCCTCTCCACAGGCACCTTCTCTCCAGCCTCCTGCCACCCACCCTGCACGTCCTCAGGCCTGTGCTCCAAGCTCTTCCCGCATTCCCGATGCCTTCTCTCCCCGGCCCTCCTGCCCTTTCCTTCTCTCCTTTGCTAGTTCTTCCGCTGGCCCTTCCCACCCCCGCCCCATCTTTCTCTTACCCCTGCCCACCTCTGCGCTGTCCTTCTGGGCCCTCGCCCTCTCTCCTCTGGCCCTAAGCACCACTCGGGCTCTTTCTCCTCCACTGCCCCTTTCTGACCTGCCCCCGCTCAGACAGACGCACAGACACTGCCCGCCCTGCCAGCTTTCCTCCCGCCCCTCCCCTGCCCCTCGGGACAGCCAGCTCCACTCACCAGGTATATTGGTGGCACTGAGGGGAGCTGAGGGTAGAGAAAGAAAGGGTCAGGCCAGCGGTGAGGGGGGTCCCCTGCCCCCCAGAGCCCGGGGATCCTCTCGGCTCACTCCCCAGGATCCCTCCAGGCCTCAGGAGGGCGTTTCCTGGGGCCCTGGGTAGGGCCCCCCCAGTCCATCCCACCTGCCTGGGGAGAGGCTCGGGAAGCCTCAGCTTTGTCTGCCAGACCCAGTGCCCTCCCCTGTGCCCTCCTGCCCCGAGGACAAGATGTGCTGACCCAAGAGGCAAGTAATGGGGAGATGGGAGGAAAGAGACAGAGGAGAGGTGACGGTGACGATGACAGGCGACAACAGCTGAAGCATACTGTGTGCCCGCCGTGCGCCCAGCACCCCCTGCACTTTGGCATGTGCCCCTCACAGCTCAGAGCAGCGAGATATGCCAAAGACACCGAGAGAACAAAGAAGGAGGTGACACGGAAAGGAGAGACCGGATTCCAGGCAAGGACAGTGCTGAGCCCACAGGGAGGAGGAGGGAGCTGGACAGGAGGGAGGGGGCAGGGAGAGGGAGGGCAGGAGGGCGGGGCAGCAGGCCCTCAGGACTCACCTGTGGAAGCCAGAAGCAGCAGAGAGCTTGCGAGCCTGAGACAAACCCCACCCAGGGCTGGGGGGGGTCTGGAAACCACCATGGCCGGTGGGGGGCCCAGCCAGGCGGCGGTCTCAAGGGACCCAAGGGCTGTGCTGGTTGGGACAGTTGGGGCGGGTGGCCAGAGTGTGTAGTGTTGCCTGCAGGTCACCCCAGGTTTTATCCTGTGTGCCGGAATGCCGTTGGACCAGTCCCCCGGGTCACTCTGTCCCAGCCACCCAACCTGACTGTAGGTCACAGGGGTGGGTGGGGAGCTGCAGGGAGGAAATGAGCCGTTACAGGGTCACAGGGACTGGGTGCTCTACCTGAGACCCCTGCCTCGGGCCGGGATGGGTGGGCTCAGGGCTCTGACTGTGGATCTGGGATGTGACCTCTGGAAGGGCAGATGAGGGGACCTGGGCCCAGGGATCCTTGGCATTGACCGTCCATGGGGCAGATAAAGGTCCCCACAGCATTGAGAGGAAGGGGGTCTGAGGTGTGGAAGGGCCCGGTCTGGAGTGGCTGAAGTCTGGGGTATGGGGTGTTGGAGGACCCCAGGGCCCTGGAGGATGGGGGCTGGCCAGGGGGTGCTCAAGGCTCAGTAACGGCTCCCGCCTCCAGGGGCCCACATGCTGTGACTCAGCCCAGAGACCTGGCCCTACCCGGGGCTGGGGCTCTGGAATCCCGTTAACCCACTTCCCAGAAAGCTGTGAATCAGGCCCCGAGTGGCCAAGTGGCTGAGCACAGTGGCCTCTTGGTGGCCGCACCATCCCTGGGGCTGCACTGTCCCTGGGGCCACCTTCCTGTTGTCCCTGTGGGTGGGGCTTGGCCCTGTCACTCGGTAGCCAGGACGACTCACCTGTCACCTGGGCTCCCAGGAAGGGGAGGAACCATTGGACACCTGGGCCTAGGCCTGTGGCTGTCAGGGCCACCTGGGGAGGGCTGGAGCCGTGGACATTGCCACCCCCACATCCCAGGACCCCTGCAGGATTCAAAGGGGCTCTGGTCTGGACTGTGGGGAGCCGGGGGTGTGAGGTGGACTTGAGGTGCTTTCACCTGACCACAGTGGCCACCTGGGGCTGGATCAGCAATTGGATCTTGTCTGACCCAGCGGCCTGCGCTCATGACATGCCCACCCCAAGCAGGAGCAGCAAATGGGCGTGCCTGTTCATTCGTTTTATTTAATCCGCAAACCTCAAGCTGGGCCCTGCTGTGGTTGGAGGGGGATGAACAGAGCAGCAGTGGAGCGCCGTGCATCACCTCATTTAATGCTCAGATCCCCTTATCATCCCATCCTGCAGGGGAGGAAACTGTGGCAGCTTAGGGAGGGACTTGCCCAAGGTCTCCCAGATGGGGAGTGAGTGAGGGAGTCCAGATTTGCCCCTGGATTCTGGGGACCAGCTGTTGGACTAGACTCGGGGGAGCTCAGTCCACGGGGCAGATAATTATTATTAAACAGGGTCAGAAGTGCTGGGGGAGGGGGCCTCTGGGAACCCAGAGGAGGCTCCTGGCCCCAACTGTGGGGTTAGCAAAGGCTTCCTGGAAAAGGGGGACATCAACACTGAGGCCTGGAGAGCAAGCCAGAGTTGCCCTGCAGAGGCGTGGGTGTGGGCACAGTGACATTGTTGCAGGCAGAGAGGAGAGGGTAGCTGGTGAACCCGGCCTTGCATCCTGCCCAGTCAGGACGGTGTGGGTCAAGGCCCCTCTGGGCAGACCCCCACAGCTCCCTCGGGGGTTCCCTGCTCTGGGCACGACACATCCAGAGCCTGGCCTGGGGGTGGTCTCTGCTGCTGCCCACCATCCCAGTCTGCAAGGGGTTCGGGTGGCGCAGGCCCTGGCTGGCACATGGGAGCCCATGTCTCAGGGTGGTGTACCAGAATCTGCCACAGCCTTTCCCAGACATTCTCAGTTTCAGAAACTGTCATCTGTATGTTGTCCTGGTCCCTGTTTTGGTTGAGAGGGCAGGAGGCAGCTTGGGGTTAAACCGCGGGTGAGACCTCCCCACCCCACTCAAAGACAAGCCAAGCATTAGGGCCACAGAGCCCCGAGACGATGCATTATTCTCTGTTCCAGGACTCTGAGCACTACAGGAAAACAGCATGCAGAGTGGCCAAGGTGTGGGGCAGTTTCTGTGGGGCCTCCCCGATAGCAGCAGCGTCACCAGCTGGGGGCATGTCCCCTACTCACCTGCTCACCGTCCTCGGTGCCGCCTCTGTGCCCCATGGCTCGCTGTGCCCCTGATGCTCCCCCAGCCCACTCCCTTCTGCAACTAAGGCGGCTGGCCTCCCCAGCTCACTCGACAAACATTTATTAGCATTGATTGAGCACCTGTTGTATGCTGGGCACTGCAACACTCAATGATGAACAAGACACAGGTCCTGCCCTCAGGGAGCACACATCTTTCTGTGGGTGGCGGGCAGGTGTGGTGCTGTGGAGGTGGGCACAGAGGCCGTGGGACCCTGGAGGGACTGTGTGAGGAGGGCAGGCTCCCCCGTGGATCCTCAGGATCTAGCCTGCTGCACACTGGGGCTCAAAGGGTGTTTGTTGAATGAATAAAGAAGAGCTGAGTCTGGTGATGGTGGGGGACCAACTGTTCCAGCCTCTGCCTTCTGCAATCTCTTCCTCTCTCTACCCTTTCCAGTTTCCTCTTCCTTCCACATTTCCCTGCCTTTCCTAAGACCTGGCTCACTGCCTTGGGGACCCAAAGGGCAGGCGTGTGCCCTGAGATGTTGCTGCCCCTGAGATGGGGTGGCCAGGAAGAGGTTCCTAAGGAGAAGGGCCCAGTAGGAGCCAGAAGAAGTCCTGAGAAGCCAGTGAAGATTTCTTGGCACAAGTCCTGGAGAAGGGCCCTGGAGACCAGCTCCCCAATTCCCAGGGTGGGAGGACAGAGTCCCTAAAGGGCCAGGGGGCGGAGATCCTGGCGTGATTCAACATTCACTCAACAAAATATTTATTGAGTGCCTACCATGTGCCAGACCCACACCAGGCATCCCGGCTGGGCATCGCCTGTGCAAGAGATGGATGAGCCGCCCACCCTGCCACCCACTCCTCCTTGTCCCTGCCCTGCCAGCCCGGGCTTGGGGCCACTGACCGATCTGCACTAGGGCACAATGACTGGCAGGGCTGCTGGGGTATTTACACGTTAGCAGCAGCTGGAGCCAGCAATGCTTAAGCCAAAGTGACTCAGCCACCGTGAGTGAGCCAGACGTGCGCCCAGGAGCCAGAGGAGATATTTTGAAGAGGGGCGTCCATTCATTGTTCAGACCAAACAAAGCTACTAAGCACCACCTACTATGTGCCAGAGATTGTGCTAAGCCCCGAAGGAGTCCAAGAAAATAAGACAGTGCCGCTGCCCTCGCTAACTCAAGCAACAAGCATTTACTGAACACCTACTATGTGCCGGTGCTGTCCGAAGTGCTGGAGAGACCACAGTGAACAAACCAAAAACAATCACTGCCTTCGTGGCATGGGCATTGGATGAAACAGGATTTTTAAAAGTAAGTAAATCATGTGGCCCAATAGATGATAAAGTCTATGGGGAAAACCAAGTAGGAAGAGGTGGGGGGGATCGGAGTGTGCGAGGATGGGGACGAGGTCAGGTGTGCAGAGCTGGCTGAGCGATGTGAGGTCTTCGGCTTTCCTGAGGCCGGGCGCACCGGCGACCCTGAGTGGACAACAATGGGATCTGTCACGTGCAAGCAGGACCGTCCGGTCACTGCATCAGAACTGGCTGGGAGGAGACAAAGGATGAAGTGGGAGACCAGGCAGGCCCCCGAGACAGGCAGCGGACAAGGGCAATGGCAGTGGGGGTGGAGAGAGGGCTAGATTCTAGATCTTTCTTTAAGGCCGAGTCGACAGGACCGCTGACGGTCGACTGCAGCTGTGAGAGACTGGACTAAGGCGCCACCTGCGGTCGGGTGGGTTCGGGGGTGACTCAGGTCAGCTTGCTGGAGAGGGCGGCCCCAGGCAGGTGAGTTCTGGGGAGAGGTCGGGCTGGGGGAACCTGAAGGCTGCTGAGATGACCAACGTGGGGGACATTGCCGTCAGAGCCCACACAGGCATCGATGGCCAGAGAACCCTACACTCCTCACCCACCCATGCCTCAAGGACTCAGCCGCGACTGTAAACAGCAGCAGAATCGCGACAGAGGAGGCGCGGGTGGCCAGGGGAGTCTGATTCTGCAGAGGGCTCCAGGCTGGGGGACCACCAGCCCAAGGGGGGAGCCCTGGAGGAACTGACGACATGGCTCTGAGCACAGGGACAGGGCGCTAGGGCTGAGGCCACCACTCCACCAAGGTCCTCCTGGGCCTGTAAAGGAGCCTTTGCTTGCAGGTGGAGGAAGGGACTGACAGCTCTAAGCAGAGCGCTGTTGGGTTCCCACCTGCATTAGAGGTGGGGGAAGGGAAAAGTGGGGGGGGGCTGTGTCCAGGAAGAGCCCGGGACAGGGACTCCTGGGGGACAGGGAGACAGAGCCAGGTGGTAGCAGGTGCCAGGGGGTGGGTGAGGTGGGTGGTAAGGGGCCAACAGTCCAGATTGCCCAGGACTGAGGAGCTTCCTGGGACGTGGACTTTCAGTTTTAAACCCAGGACATTCTCAGGCAAACCTGGATGGTTGGTCACCCCAGGCAGTGCCTCTGGCCGATGGGCTCATGTCCACTGTGATGGGGAGAGGTCGGCAGAGCATTTCAGTCCCAAGGGTCCCATTGTTGGAAATTTTGGGAAAGTGAGATGTAGGAGCCCAGCATGCTCTGGTGTCTAAGGGGGCACCTAAAAGAGGCAGGTCTCCAGTGTCCCTCTGATTCCCCCAAGAGAGAAGCCTCGCAGAGAGCAAGACCATGTCAAGCTGCTCTCTCCTCCGTGGTTTGCACTGTCATGAGACTGAGCCTGGCAGGGAGGCTGCCGTGGGGTCTTCTGCAGGGAGAGGCTGGGTCTGTGCTGGCGGAGGGTGGGGAGGCTGGCGGGAGGCTGGCGGAAGGCGAGGCCACCGTGAGGCTGGAAGCGGGTATGGGAACCCACTTTGAATTCCAGGCAAGTTGCCTGACCTTGCAGAGCCTCCGTCTCCTCACTGGTTCTGTTGGTTGGTTCTGAGACCAGAACGGCAAAACAGGTGTGGAATCTGATGCTGCAGGAGGTTTTGTTAGACCTCCAGTGTCGTGTTTAGTTTTTTAATTGGACAAATCCACATTTTTAAAAACCTGAATTTCTAATAATGCTGTGAACGTGGACGTACACGTATCTCTTTCAGTCTGTGCTCAGACTTGTATGAAAATGTTCACAGCAGCATTATCCCAACAGCCAAAAGGAGGAGAAACCATGTGCCCATGAATGGATGAAGGAATAAACAAAATGTCACAGTGGAATATTATTCAGCCATAAAAAGGAATGAAAGACTGACACACACTACAACACGGATGCACCTTGAAGACATTGTGCTAAGAAGCCAGACACAAAAGGATGAATACTGCATGGCTCACTTATACGAAGTCCCTAGAGTAGTCAAATTCGTAGAGACAGAAAGTAGAATGGTGGGTGCCAGGGGCTGGGGATTGAGTGTTTAATGGGGACAGAGTTTCAGTTTGGGAAGATGGAAAAGTTCTGGAGATGGATGATGGCGATGGTCACACAACAATGTGATGTACTTAATGCCATCGAAATATACACTTAAAAATGGTTAAAATGATAAATCTTATGCATGTTGTACTACAATTAAAAAATTTTTTTGAGTCTGGATTCCCATTTTTTCATGAAAAATTGGAAGCTCTGGGCTGCACTGGCCTGGGATGTTCCTGACTGCAGCATAGCCCCTTCCCCCACCCTGCTCTGTGACACAGGCCACTGCCCTGGGTCCACACCTGGGTCCTGGAGCATTTGAGTTTGTCACCGTGCTCTTGAAGGGCAGAGCCTGGGACAGTGCAGACACTCGGTCCCCTCCTCAAGTGATTCCAGTTCAGCTCCAGAGCAAGCAGAGCCTTCAGCCACATGGTAGATCCTGCCTCCAACCTGGGCCTCTGTTTATGCATCTGTGCAGAGGGTCAGCCAGCACTGGCCTTACCATCACAGCCACATGAGGAAGGGCTGTTCAGGTGAGCTGGGCTGAGTTTGGATTGAGCAATGGCCCGGCTGTACTCATCTGCAGGCTAGGTTTTCTAGGGCACTAATGGTTTTGAGGAACCTGGCCTGGTTGGCCCCTGAGGACACTGGAGGACCCACTGAAGTGACACTGCTCACCTGGCCTTACGCCACCTTCCCATGGGATATGCTTCCTCCCATCTAATCACTCTTCTGAGCTGTCCTGGGAACCTGTTTCCCTGGTAACTGGCAGGTCATGCGGGGCTTCCCTGCCTCTTGGAGATGTGGGTCAAACTGGGATTCAACCCGGTCCCCATCCCTGGTTGCACTCAGAGCCATCCCCATGGCTGTCACACCCCTTGACCTCACAAGTTTCTCTGCCTCCACCTGGGCACCTCAAGGCCTGCTCAGGTCTTCCCATCTCAGTCCTGGCCCCAGAGCTCTGCCCCTTCTCCCTTTCCACGAGAAAGCCAGCCACGCTGGACTTCACGCTGCTCAGAGACTCAGGGGATCAGGAGGCCACACGCCACACGCCCTAACCCTTTCCTCCGTCTTCCACCCTCCACCCCAGGACCTTGAGATCCAGGCACTTCCCACCCCTCACCCCATGCTTCTCTTGCAGGCAGCAGCTCCCCTCAGGCCAGTCTGCCTTCCCCACCCCACCCCCTGAAATTCTGGGGAATAAAATGTTCTCCCTCTCACAATGACATTGCTTTTCCTCTGGGCATTTCCTTAAGATGGAAGCTGAGCATCCCCGTCTTTGCTCAGCCTTCCTTTCTCTTATGGATCCCACCTTTCTAGGCTCTTCTTCAACTCCAACACCTACTAGCCCAGACTTTCCAAATGCAGAGCCCCTGGCTGTGACTCTTTGAATGCTGAACTTCTGGAATCCAGGTGCTAATTACGTGACTCCATGGATCCTCATTCTGGCTAGTGTCTTCCTAGAATATAAAACACTGTAGCTCTTGTGGTCCACTAAGACCTTCAGGCATTTTCTTAGCTGCACTTGTCCCTTACTGGTCTGTCTCTTTCCTTTGGCAGCTTCCCCTAGAGTTTCCTTCCTTCCTCGGAGCACACACCTAGGTTTTGTCTACAACCTTTCCCTCTCAGAAAAATTGGCTGTACACTGGGTTTCTGTAAAGTTAATCACATTTTCACCATTGACTCCTGTTGTTCTTATGGAAAAATACCCCATCGGCCTAGGCTGGGAATCTTTGAAGAGGAAGATGACCAGTCCTCCTACAGAATTGTCACTGGACTGTCCACTCTGGTTGCCAGAGCTCTTCACCTCCACCCCTAGTTCCCCTGGTTGACGGAGAAGCTCCTACTACCCACCACCACTGCAAGACTATTCTTGTGTCTGGCGAATTCAACTGATCACAGCTGAGCTTGGAGCCCCCTTTGCTTCGCTGTTTGTTTACCTTTAAAATAACATGTTTAGGGCTGGTCGGTTGGCTCAGTTGGTTAGAGCACAGCCTTACAACACCAAGGTCATGGGTTCACGTCCTCATACCCACCAGCTGCAAAATAATAATAATAATAAAATAACGTTTATTAAAGGAGGTGTTCAAGCTGGCTCTACTGATTAACAAGAGGTAAATTTTCACACACTTTGCAAATTGCAATTGTTGACATCACATTGGTATCTTGAGATCAGACATGCATGATGGGACAATTTTTACAACAAAAATCAACAAATGCTACAAAACAGGTCTTTTCCCCCCAGCTAGCCCACTGTTAAATATCAGCATGCCCCCAAGTTTACCCACAAGTGATCGGCATGTTCTAAAGCCAGACTCTCAGGCAGTCAAGTATTCTCTACCTTTTACCCAGGACCAACTAGAACCTACTCTTGCTGCAGCTCAAAGCCCCAATGCTGAGAACTCAGTCTGGGAGGATTGGGCTTCCTCCACCACCAGAAGCAGGGGGAAGGACAGGGACTGAGCCGGAGCAGCCCAGACAGAGCCCAGTAGGAAGAGGAAATGCCCAAGTGGGATGAGCTGACTCTCTGGGCACCCATCGCCAGGCTGGGCAGCTCCTCACGCTCTTGGTGACACATCCATGACTCACAGAGGAGAGGGGGACAGGACCTCAGAGTGCTGATTTCAAAGGTCATGACCCAGGCTGTCTACCTGCCTCAGAGAATCTCAGAGGATCATGCGGGAGGAAGTGGCTGACCATACAGGGATTAGTGAAGTCTGGGGGTTGGGTGCAGAACGAGGGGCTGCAATTCAGCCTCAGAGGTAAGCTGTGCAAAGCTGGGATCTGCATGTCCCTGCCTTCAGGGTGACCTGGGCAGCCACGTCATGCCTGCTGGGAGAGGAAGCTCGGAGAAACCAGCTCCAGCCACCCCCGCAGGGTGGGGAGCCACCTTCAACCACGTTCCTCCTCCCCCCTTACCCCTCCAGGGAAGTGAGTGACTCTGCTAATTACTGCTAATGAGTGTAAGTCAGAGTGTGCTGCGTTTCTCCAGCAGGAGCTGGGCAGCTCCGGGGCGGAGAGGCGTGTGTGTGTGTGTGTGTGTGTGTGTGTGTGTGTGTGTGTGTGTGTGTGTGTGTGTGTGGAGATTCTGCCGGCAGCCGGAGCTGGGTCTCCCCTCTGTACCAGGTGGAGGCACAGCCCCCCACTTCCACTCTCACAGCCGCTCCTTCAAGCCATGATCTGGGCACGGGGACTTGGACTTCCAATCGGCATCTCAAACTAGGAAAATCGGACACTGCCTCAGTCTTCCCTCTCTCAGAAAATGGCACCACCATTCACCAGTTGCTCAAGCCATAGGCCTAGGAGTCACTGTTGACTCACCCTCATCCTCCCCACCCACGTCCATCCGTCAGGCCTACAACAAGCTGGCAGGTACAGGCGCCTCTCTCCATGCACGCAGGACGCCATCAGCTGTGCCAGAACACCGCAGCAGGCGCCTGATGGGTCCCATTGCTGCCCCTCCAGTCTCTTCTCCACAAGGCAATCTGAGCTGTTTAACAAAACATAAGAGCACAGCACCTCCCAGTTTAAACTCTCTAACAGTGTCCACTGCACTTAGAAGGAGACCCAAACTCCTTGTCCGCTCTCTCGCTGTCCTTCATTTTATCACTTTTCTTAGCTCATTCCTTTCCAGCCACACTGTCCTCTATCTCCTCTAATCCCTGTTCCACCCAAGGGCCTTCGCACATGCTGTTTCGTCTGTCTGGAAGCCCCGAATCCCATGATCAGAATTGGCACCTCAGGTCCTAGTTTACATGAAATGCTCAGTTATTTTATTAATCCCTGTAGGAAAAAGTATGGGAGATTTGAAAGGGGCAAATATATATATATTTTTTTTTTGTCTTTTTTCCGTGTCCGGCAACGGATTGCAACCCTCAGTGTTGCCCCCGTACCGGACCGGGGACCGGCAACGGGATCGCACCGGCAACGGGATCGCAAGCTTCGGCGTTGCTCCCGCGCCTCGCTCAGCCAGTGAGCAGGAACCGGTCGGTATGTGGGATCCGAACCCTCGGACGGGAGCGCCGCCGCACTTCCCAAGCGGCGCACTATCCAGTGCGCCACCGGGCCGGCCCGGGGCAAATATTGATCCTACAGGCGTATGCTCCCTGTTTGTCTCTGATTAGGCTATTCTATAACTCCATAGAGACAGAAGTTCATTCGCAGAAAACTGATAGTAATGCAAATAATTCCTGTTCATAGAAATGCAAATTGTGTCCCACTGTGGGTATGGACAGTTTTGCCAGTTTTGCATCTGTTGGCAAATTCTTTTTTCTTTTTTTAAAAAAGATGACCAGTATGGGGATCTTAATCCTTGACTTGGTGTTGTCAGCACCATGCTCTCCCAAGTGAGGTAACCAGCCATCCCTATACAGATCCAAACTCGTGGCCTTGGTGTTATCAGCACCGCACTCTCCCAAGTGAGCCACGGGCCAGCCCCAGCAAATTCTTATCTGGCTAAAAATACGTGGTGCATTGAGTCCTCTTCTGTACAAGTTGCAATATCTTAACTGGTTCCCTCATTAATTGATAAACTAAATCAAATCTTTGACATGATCTTAGGAAAGTCATAATTTTACCTTTTTATGAAAACTATCCTTTAACAGCAGCCTGTCCATTTCTCTCATTAACGTTTTTTAAAATGTGTCTATTTGTTTATCAATCGGCTTAGTAGACTATACTCATATGCTCCATGAGGATAGGAACTGTCTTTGCTTGTTAGGGGAAACTGTGGATGACTTTGAAATGGGTAAACAAGGTGTCAGGGTGTCCTTTCAAAGAAATGCTGAGCATTGTCCAGCAGATCTTTTGGAGTTATCTGATCTATGGGGTTCTTTGTGTCTTTGTTTTTTTACTAAACTACTTTACAAATAGATTTTTCCCCCTCCATCTTGCAGTAAAGATAATTCCAAACATTGTATTTTATTGCTCTGCAGGATACTGATCAGTTTTGCATCCACTAACAAATCGCATTCAGCATTCCTGATTTCCTGGATAGATGCCTTTTCTTCGGATTCTCTTATAAACCAGTTTTAACATCTTACTGATTTCCTCATTTATTGACATGTTAAAATCTTCGACACATGTTCATTTCATATTTATTTCAGTCATGCTTTTACCTTTTTGAAAATTACACTTGTAACAGCTTACTATTGTATCCTCAGTGCCTGGCATGTAGTGGTCCCTTAATTTTGTTAAATCAATCAGCCAACTAATTAATTAAATGCAACACAGTTTACAAATTTTTACTTAATTAATTAATAGATCTGCAACATAACCAGTGCCATCTTAGACAAGCCCAAGTACAAAATGGCACCGTCCACCCCCTCCCCTCCCCTCCCCCATTCTCTTTTACAAGAAGCCTCATGGTTTCAAAGAAAATGAAACTTTCGGGGTTTCTGCATGTTCAGAACTCTCCATTCCCATGACCTAACTCAATCCCCACCCCAGAATTATATCACCCAGCTCTTGGCACCAACATACCAATATAAGCTCCCACTGCCCTAGGTTAGGTGCTGTCCACCATTTTGGGGGCAGCCCTGGGCTCTCCTCCATTTTGAGTACAGCCCGGCAGATTTTTTTCTCTAATAAAGCTAACAGTACCCAGCATCTCAGCTCACTTTCTTTCATTATGACACTGAAACTCGGGAAGGGTCTTGGCCAGATCATCAGTCGATCCCCTCTCTTGGGTTGATTGGCTCCTGGCCACCCTTCCTGGACCTGCCAAAACCGGATGCCTCCAGGACTCTCTCCTTTTGCTGTTTCAGACCAATGCATCCAACACCGGCCTCAATTCAGGGTAAGTCAGTGGGTCTGTCCTGCCGACTTCTACTGGTTCCCCTGACTACTTTCTATGACTCCAGTCTCTACAAAGCCCAGGCGCCTGGATGAGGGAACTCTTCGCGTGACCCCCAGCTATTGAAGGATGCTTCATTAGTGGGTCATGCTTTTCTCTCGAAAAGAAGGTGGGCAGGGCCAGCCCGTGGCTCACTCGGTAGAGTGCAGTGCTGATAACACTAAGGCCACGGGTTCAGATCCCATATAGGGATGGCCGGTTAGCTCACTGGCTGAGCGTGGTGCTGACAACACCAAATCAAGGGTTAAGATCCCCTTACCGGTCATCTTTTAAAAAAAAAAAAAAAAGAAAAGAAGGTGGGCAGCAGAGAGGATGCTTTTTGTTGGCACACTTCTTCTACCAGGACTGACTGCCCTTTCTAACCCTCTAAATGGGATTGCCACAGTCCAAACCTCCACGGTCTACATCCTTGGGCTGTCTCCTGGCCAATTTCTTGGCCTCCAGGGAAACATTAAAACTCAAATGCCTCATTACAATGGATCCCAGTGGCCACAAGATGGCACTCAATTTAGACAGTCACCAAAATGGCAAAATCTGTAAAGATTCCTTGTTCAGGCCTTCTCCTATCTCTGAAAGCATTCTTTTCTCTGTCAAAACTGTGTCGTATGTCTCAAATTCTCCTAGCTCATGCTGACCTCTCCTTCCAGACTCAGCTCAATCTCCTGATCCATCAGCCCTCCACATTTCTCTCTCTTCCCCATACCTGGCCTCCAGATGCTCATCCTCAGCCCAACTTCTCCCCTTCTCTCCCTTCTCAGGTAACAACCCCACCTCAGCTCCGGCTTTTTATAACACTTTTGTGAAGTGGCTGGGACAGAAGGAATTGTCTGAGTCCATGTACATGGAGCACATCTGGATGGTGGCTCAGGTACATGCTCAAAATAGTAGGTGGCCTGTGGGAGCCATTGCTGTTCCTTGCATGGGCCCAAATTGGAAGTACCAGTCTGGCCATGGAGATCAAGATCTCCAGGATAATATGATCACACACCAACTTCACGGCCTCCAAAAGGCTTCTCACAAGTCAGTCAATTATGACAAGCTTAGAGAAATCACACAGAGATCCACTGAAAATCCCAACGAGTTCCTAACCCCCTCTCTGAGGGTTTACATGAATACACACATATAGATACAAACTCCTCTGCAGGCATGGCCCTCTTATACTCTCATTTCATTACCCAGTCAGCCCTCGATATTCGAAAAAAACTATAAAAGAGATCAGGCCAAATACCAGCTCCTGGCTAATGCCATCTGTGGCTCACATACTCCAAAGCTGGCTGCCTTAAGAGGCAAGCCACCTGAGAACTGCTTCAAATGTGGTCAACTGGGCCACTCAGCACAGACCTGTTGTAACACGTCCTCAATACAAATGGCTAGATCACAGGGGGATTGACTGTGCCACTCACCAGAGAGGGAGTGGCCCAGTCCCCAACCTACAGCCTTTGGCTTCATGGCCATCCCTACCAGAGCTTCTCGGCTTTGCCCAGGAGGAGGACTGATGATGCCCAGGGCCGAAGGCCCCCACAGAGATCACCATGTGTGAGCCCACAGTAACTCATCTCATAGCAGGTAAGCCGATCTCTTTTGTCATTGATACAGGGACCATTTACTCTACCCTTCCTGAATATACAGGACCAACAAGCCCATCCTCTATCACAATAGTAGGGGTCACAAGATCAGAATACCACCCATGGGTCACGCAAACCCTTTCCTGCACCCCACATTATTGTTAAACTATAACCTCACCTATGTCTCTTCCTGTAACTTCCTGGTCTGGAAAATAAATGCAGGAAGAGAACCCCAGTTCAGGGTTAATTTCCCAAGGAAGGGATGCCTCTCACTGGAGGGTCCCGGGAAGATTAACCACTTTGGGGTCTCTCACTGCTCAGAAGAGATGGGCTTTGGGCCAGCTCCATGGCTCACTCGGGTGAGTGCGGTGCTGTTAGTGCCAAGGCCGCAGGTTCGGATCCTATATAGGGATGGCCAGTGCGCTCACTGGCTGAGAGTGGTGTGGATGACACCAAGCCAAGGGTTGCGATCCCCTTACCAGTCAAATAAAAAAATAAAGAAGAGATGGACTTTGAGTAATCCTTTGCATCTCCGTCACCCAGGGGAAGAGGGGTGACAATTCCGTGGGGAATGGAGCAACCTAAAGCAACAAAATGGTGCCCTAGTCTCCACGGATCAGAGACTGACCTGTCAAGCATTGGAGAGGAATAGGACGTCCAATTCATCCTGGCAAGGGAGTCCCTAATAAGGGAGATGCATCCAGGTAAGGGAATCACAGGTGGCTTTTGATTAGCGATTGCATGCCTGCGGCAGGTCAAAGTTGTCTTATCAATCCCAGAGATATTTTTTCCTTCTCTTTACTTTTAAAATATGGATAATTCATTAACAAAAGGGGAGACTGAACATACATTACAACTCCAATGTCTCCTTAAAGCAGCAGGCTGTAAGAAACTGAATGGTAGCTTATAAAACTGTTAGTGGATATTAAACTACCATGTCCTGATACCTCAAGGAAGGGAGCCTTAACATAAAAATTTGGGAACAAATTGGTCACTGGTTAATTATGCAATGGGTCTTGTTAAGGTTTCCCACCTAACAACTAGGAGTCTATGGCAAGTTGCTCTGAGACCTATCCAAGACCTTAAAAAAAACTAAAACATGTTTATGTCACCAAAAAAGGATAAAACTTAATCTTTGCCAGTGACAGAGAGAATTTTAAATTGGACAATCTAAAGTAAAAGAAGTTAATATTTCTTTACAGTGTTGGTATTGTTTGAGCATGTTTTTCTTTCTTATCTGCACAATGCTTCTCTCCTCTCTTAAAAGCAGTGGTTCTTTTCTTAACTGCGTGTGCTACTCTTTTTCTCTAAAGACTCTGGAGTTTTATGAAGAAAAGCAGCCATGGCACCAACCAGACCCTTTGGGTCTACTGCTCTTCTCCTAAAAACCTCAAGAGTCAAATGGTTTCATCTCTGATTGGTGGCTCAGCTCTTGAGCTCAGTAACCCATTTGAGAAACAAAAACTAACCTAAAATCTACCTGTTTAACTGGATGGTCTCAAATTTTCTGACATCCACCTGATTATCTTACACAGACTTCTAAATTCTCTTCTAGTCTCATCTATGTATTTCTTCACAAAATACTATGGTAGAATTCTATGCTATTTTCTTAAAGGAAGAAAATCTTCTCTGCATCTTCTTGAAAAGGCTTGCATACTTTGCTTTACAATGTAAATTTGTTATCTTGCTTTCTTTAAGGTGAGGTGAGGCCTCAACAGTAAGTCTTTTTGGAAATAACACAATCTAAACCTGACTGTCCTTTTTACTAGTGAGCTTTTCTATTACATTTGAAACAAAACCTATAAGATCCTTATTTGTTCTTGTTGTTTATGTCTGCATATATGCGTGTGTAATCTGTATGTTATGTCTATATGTTCATGTCTGTTTGTGTAATTGTGTTATGTGCAAGGTACCAAATTGGCTTATAATTAATGCACACTCATTAAATAAATAAGTATACTTTTCAAGTTCACGAGACTTAAATCTAAAGTTTTGACAAATATATTTTCAAAATTTGATTCAAACCTTTTACCTAAATTTGTCTCTAGGCCAATATGTCTCCTTGTTATCTCAGCTCTGCCTCCTGGCCATGCTGGGAGACACAATATCTTTTATGTATACACCGCCCTCTGTCTTAAACTCCACATGACTCCAAATGCCACGTGGAAACCCGGGACCTGAAATGGCTAGTGAAAAGAAACCTATGCCAAATATTGCATAGGCCCTAGTTAGCATTTACTGATAAGGGTATAGATCTAATACACAAAGTTTTTGGCTGGGAAACCATAAATATGTATTTGGTAAATATAGCTAAAACTCAAACTGGGCTTTGTATAATTTGCTCTGGTAAATGGACGCCTATTTACTAACCTGAATGTATAAAAATGTTCTTATCAGCACACATCATTGCCTGGCTTTACTAATCAAAAAGGATTACTAAAGGGCTTTTCACTTAACTGCTCTTGATGCAAAGTTGTAAAAGGTTTTCTTTGTCCCTTAGATAACTGGTTTAAGAAAGTTATTTCATGATAACTTCTTGTGCTCTCTGCCTTTAAAACCTTTTGTCACTTTGGTTTTATTTTTTATAGTAATTTGTGATCTTATTCAACTAAATGTTTTAAGCCTTTTGTTATTTAACAAAGCTTTCCAACATGAATTCTGAAAGTTAAAAATAACTTGAAGGAATTCCAAGGGCCCTGGAGTTTCTCAAAGGATATATAATAGATGTATCAAAACTAATTGGCTTATTTAATAAATTAGACTATATGGGAAAGCATTGTCAGTACTGAAGGTGTTATGGATATGTGTTCCAAAATCTTGTAAGGTTCTTAAATATCTGTGTCTTGATATAAATGCTACTGGTCATAACCTTGGTTTAATTATAATTTTAAAATGTTATGTCTTCAAATATTTCATGAAAAAACTCTGATAGGTACAGTTTCCAACAAACTTTGAGTTCATAGCTTTAAACTAGTTCCAAAATTTTAATGAAGAAACTGATGGGTTTGTGAAATTGTTCACAAAGGACAAAACAACAAAAGTTAATTGGTAAATTAATTTAAAAGAATTGTGGGTTTTTACCATTTCCTTATTTTAAAACACTGCTGTTTCTCCTAATGTTTTCCAGTTGTAAGAAAACGCTCTCTCTTAAACTATAACTAACAACAGTTTGGCAAAATGTCATTTAAAACAGAGATAAAAGCATTTGTTTTCTCCCTATTTGATCCCCCCCCAAATTTAATAACTTTAAGCATCTTTATGATTATTATGGCAATATGGCTATTTTTATAAGTTCAATGAAAATTAACTCTCTCTTTATAACAGGATATAATTTAAAATTTTGGATATAAGTTAGCATGTCTCACTTCCAAGTTGCTGATCTCTCTTTCATGTTTGCCATAATTTGGCCTAAACTGCTGCTTCGTCCTGCTGTTCATCTTTTCTCCCAACGTGGGACAGATCACTGAAAGAAAGTAGCCGAGATGCTTCTTTCAAATCACCACCTGGGAAAGAGCCTTCCCAACACCAAGAGATTTATACTTTAAAAAGTAAGACCTTTTCAATCAAGATATTGATCATCAATGCTTTTATGAGGAATGCCTTGATCATAAAGAGGGAAATAACATTTTCTCTACAAAAGCAGTTCTCTAAATCTTCCTGGCCTTAAAGAGGGTGTTTGTAACTTGGATGAGACATCCTGTTCTTAAACAAAAGACTTGTAATTGATCAAAAATTTTACAAAGGACTAGATGTTTTGAAAGCAGTAATGTCAGGGACAGGTGAACTAATAATAACAAGCTCTCTGGACTTGGAATCAACTATTATACGGAGCAGAATCCCATTCTGGAGTTTCAACAATTGGTAATTACACCCAATTCACAGCACCTGGAATGATGCTGCTGCAGCCACCCTGAGAGATGGTGCCATCATCAGTCCTCACCTGAAGTAAATTAAAAGGACTTGCCATGCTAAATGATACCAACTTTGCTTTAAATGCTTTTGTCTTAACTGTGCCAACCTGATCTATAGCTCTTGCTTTTTCTTTTAAACAAATAAAATGGGGAGAGATGTAGAGGATTCTTAAAGCAAATGTACTTCACAGGGCCTGGTTTTCCAAAGCCTTGCAGTTTCAAATATTGACCTTGTGGAGGTCTGGAAATTTTCCTCAGGCTATAAAGTCTCTGGTGTAAGATAAAGATTTATGGCACAACAAGGTTGCTGGCTCAAGGAAAGACTAGTTACTGATTGAAATGTAAAGATACTGGAAAATTGCTGCTGGCAGAAGGAATGTTTGCTAAAATCAAGCTTTTGTTGATAGGACCACTTAATTGCCTTACTGGAATGTCATCAGGATTGTTTCACCGAAAGTTACCAGCCTATATTGTTAAACTATAACCCAGCCTGTGTTCTCTTCCTGTAACTTCCCGGTCTGGAAAATAAATGCTGGAAGAGAACCCCAATTCAGGGTTAATTTCCCAAGGAAGGGATGCCTCTTGCCGAAGGGTCCTGGGAAGATTAACCACTTCAGGGTCTCTTACTGCTCAGAAGAAATGGTCTTTGAGTAATCCCTTGCATCTCCATCACCCAGGGGAAGAGAGGTGAAAAATCCTGGGGGGGGCAAAGCAACCTAAAGCAACACTACATCACACCCAATTCACATACAAATTTTTAATAATGCCTCAATGCCCAGCCCTTTTACTGGGACAGGACATTCTTTTCAAATTCAAAGCTACTCTTACCCAAAACACTTTAACTCCAGCTACAATACTCCTGTTAAAGGCCGCACCCAGATCTGGCCCCTCAGGCTTCCACCTTCCCCTCCCCCTCAGAGAAGGTTAATCCCTAGTATGGGATGCTTCTTCTCCCTCCATTGTTATGCACCATTCCCCTATCCTTGTTAAACTGTAGAACCCCTCTTTGTTCCCTAATGTCCCACAGTACCCCATCGCTAACAAACAACTAATAGGCTTAAAAGCCATCATACACAAACTCCTTTCTTCTCATCTCTCACTGCTTACCCACTCACCTTTCAATACACCCATCCTTCTGGTTGTAAAGCCTAATGGCTCATACCATTTAGTACAGGACTAATCCTGACATGCGCTGTTCCCAACAACTCACCTAGACAGTACTATCTCAGGGGTTTTGAGATAGCCCCCACTTTTCCAGCCAGGCCTTAGCTCAAAACTTATCTGAACCCCCCCCCCAACCTCTAGCACTTAAATACAATATGTGAATGACCTCCTCCTTTGTAGCCCCTCCTATGAGGATTCACAGGCCCACACTGTTGCTCTCCTTCATTTGCTGGCCTCCAGGGGATATCCAGTGTCCCCAGCAAGGCCCAAATTTCTTCTCCTTTAGTCACCTACTTAGGGCTCCACCCCACCCCCAACACCAGATAAATAATAGTGGATCACAAAAGTTTAATTTCTGAACTTCCTACTCCTACCACAAAGGGTGAAATCCTTTCTTTCTTGGGGCTTGCAGGGTATCTTCACCTATGGATTCCTAACTTTGGTGTGCTAGCAAAACCACTTTATGGGGCAGACAAAAGGGATCCTCCCATTCCCTTAGATCCCACAAAGCCCATTCATTCTCCCTTCCAGCAATTAAAAGCCACTCTCCTCACAGCCCAAGCTCTATCTCTCTCAAATCTATCTCATCCTTTTATCCTATACATCTCTGAAACCCAAGGACTGGTGGTCAGGTTTTTGGGACAAGAGGCAGGAGATATTTTCTCCCCGGTTACATACCTCTCCAAACAACTAGACACCACAGCTCAAGAATGGGCCCCCATTTATGGGCCTTGGTGGCAGCCACACTTTTAGCATAAGAAAGCTCTAAACTAACTTTTAAACAACAAACAGTCAAGACCTTCTCAGCCATAAGGCTAAGTCAGTTCTCTCCCTTTCCCACATACAACTTATTCACCTTACTTTCACTGAAAACTCCCAGTTCTCCTTTAAACTTTGCCCTCCCTTAAAATCCAGCCACTCTCATTGCAAGACACTCATGACCCCTAGAACACAATTGCATGGAGGCTTTAGACCTCTTTCTCAATCCCTTTCCACACATCTCCCCACATCCCATTATGTGGTTCATAGATGGGAACACCACCTAATACAAGCTATTGAGGTTGCACGACTCCCAAAGGAGGTTGGGGTTATACACTGCAGAGGACACCAAACCTCCAACGACCCCATAGCCCAGGGAAACAATCTGGCAGATCTAACTGCAAAACAGGCTGCTCAATCACCAGGACGCCACTCTTCCTCTCCTGCTCAGATCCTTCTCATGGCCCTTATGCCCTTATCCCAATACACACTCCAAGAAATACAACACCTCCAACAGTTGGGGGCACAGAGAAAGGACAACTGGTATACTCTCTCTGGTTGCTGTGTCCTCCCTACCACACAAGCTGAGCAAATCCTTTTAGATTTCTATAATTCAGTTCATATAGCCTATGAACTCCTACTATGCCTTCCTCAGCCCTTATAGTACTCTCCCCACAAAAGGACATGCTATCTTCTAACATTAGTAGATACCTTTTCAGGTTGGATTGAGGCTTTTCCCTGCACTTCAGAGGATGCTACAGCAGTAACACGTGCTCTCACCTCAGAAATCATCCCTTGTTTTGGCCTACCCGTCAGTCACTCACTTGCCTATGGGCTGCCCCCCGCAAGTCCACAGGCCTCAGCACCCCTCGAGCTAATGTATGGTAGGCCCTTCACTCTCACACCTCTCCCTTCCAGCTCATCACCTTTAGGCCACTATCTCCCTACCCTTTCACTCACTGGGGATCTTAGGGAACAGGCCAACCTTCTATTACCTCATCCTTTCCCCAACACCCTCTCAGACCTTAAACTGAGCCTGGGACAGCAAGTGTATATTAAAACCCAAATCCCCGGCCGGCCCCGTGGCGCACTGGATAGTGCGCTGCTTGGGAGTACGGTGGCGCTCCTGCCGAGGGTTCGGATCCCATGTGGAGACCGGTTCCCGCTCACTGGCTGAGCGCGGTGCGGGTGCAGCACCGAGGGTTGCGATCCCATTGCCGGTCCCCGGTACGGGCGCGACACCGAGGGTTGCGATCCCATCACCGGTCAGTAAAAAAAAGACAAAAAAAGGAAAACAAAAACAAAAACAAAAAAACCCAAATCCCAAAGCCCCTCTCGCCATGTTGGGAGGGGCCTTCTACAGCACTTCTCACCACCCCCATGGCAGTAAAAGTACTAGGAAAGGCCCCCTTGGTATCACTTATCCTTGGTAAAACTAGCACCTGAGACTTTACCCAAAGAATCTGTTGACACCAAGCCAGAGGGGTCCCCCTGCTCAACCCCCAACCCAACATCTCCTCACACTTCGTCCATTTTAGGGCCCACAAAACTGAAAATCTCTAGGACCTTCGCTCTTCCCCAATCCCAGAAGAAGGATGATCTTTCCCCCAGCGATTACCCTCTCACTCTTGCAGGCTTGCTTCTCATCTCTCACAGGAGCTACTATCTAGTACTTGCTACAGGATTGGCAGCAGCTGCCTCCAAAGAGTGTAACATTATGGGAAGATTTCTCCTGGTCTCCTTTACCTCCTATCAGTAGGGTGCTTCTTAGCAATTTCATCATGGCGATGTGCCCTTTCAATTCTTTTGGCTCCCTAACCCTTTGCATCCTTCCCGGGTTTTTCCTCCTATTTCAATGCTCACCCTTACCTGGAACATGGAGATTCCAGGTCTGCAGGGATGATGCAGTCCTCAGCGAATCAGACTGGTCCCTGAGTGACTCATCTGTCTCCCACTTTGCGACAAAATTTTTGTAGTCACACCCCTCCCTGTCGATGCAGCCCGCAATGTTTCCACAAACGTCTCTTTGCTTTCCTCTAATGTCACCTCAGTGGGGACTGTCAACATTGTGCGGGGCCTGTCCACACTCTGCCTCACTAACACCAAACGCTACCACCCTCTTACCCCTCCTCACCCATGCCCTAAAACTGGAATATATTTCCTTTGTAAAATTACATTATCCTGTTGCCTGCCCCCCTAACATGATTTCTTGCATATTCTTTTAACTCGTCCCTGACATCACCCTCCAGACAGATGGAGAGATGGAGATGGGACTGGGACTAACTTCGGCCCCCCTCTCAGGAATTGCCCCCTGCTCCTGTAGGGCACTAATTGTACCTTTTAATTGTGGCAGGGATCCTTCCTGCAACTGGAACTGGCATAGTGGGCCTTGCTACTGCCTCTCAATTCTATCAAAAACTCTCAGAAGAACTAAGCATAGATAGCATCTCTTCTCTCCTGTGACAGGTCACCTCACTCGCGACAGTAGACAGTCACCTTACAGAACCATTGGGCCCTTTACTTCCTTACAGCCAAGAAGGAAGGCACCTGCCTCTTCTCGGGGAAGGAATGCTGTCATTATGTAAATGAGCTCAGGGTGATCCAAAACAACTCAAACCATTTCACTGAACCCTTGCATACCCTGGCTTATGCCCCTACTAGGACCCCTAACTGTGCCTCATCCTACTTTTTGGTCCCTGTTTCTTTCGGTGTTTCTCTAATTTCTTGCAGGAATGTATACAGGCTTTCAACAACCAAAAGGTCGTCGAATTGTTCCTGCAAGGAGGATATCAGCCCCTCAGAATCAGTGACCCTTCCCCAGAGGAATACAGCCTCCCCACATGAAACTAGTACCCGCCACCTAATTGTTTTACCCACCAACATAAATCTTTTATTTTTTCCATATTTTCATCCATCTCTAGCAGGAAGTAGCTTCAGAAGAATGAGACCTCTGCCCTTTTCCCTATACTTAAAAGGCAGGAATAATAGATCAGCAACATAACCAGCGCCATCTTAGACAAGCCCAAATACAAAATGGCACCGTCCACCTCCTCCCCTCCCCTCCCCTCTTCTCTTTTACAAGAAGCCTCATGGTTTCAGAGAAAATGGAATTTTCGGCATTTCCACATGGGCAGAATTCTTCATTCCCACGACCTAACTCAATCCCCAGCCTGGAATTACATCACCCAGCTCTTGGCACCAACATACCAATATAAGCTCCCACTGCCCTATGTTAGGTGCTGTCCACCATTTTCAGGGCAGCCCCAGGCTGTCCTCCATTTTGAGTACAGCCCGGCAGATTTCTTTCTTTAATAAAGCTTGAACAGTACACGGCATCTCGGCTCACTTTCTTTCATTAATGAAATAAGCTACAGACTATATGTTTTTCTTTTTATATTATTGGAATCATACACTATTTTAATCTGCCTTTTAAATTTAATATAGTTTGGCATTTTCCCATGTCAGTAACTATTCATTCATAACATGATTATTAATGCTTATATAATGTTCCATTGTCTAGTGTACCATAATTTACTTAAGCCTATGACCTCTGATACTGGACATTCAATCCTTTTACTGTTGCATATAATGTGCCAGTAAACAACATTGTTCATAAGTCTTTGAAAGCACCTCTAATTATTTCCTAAAGTTACATTCTGCTGGCTGGTTAGCTCAGTTGGTTAGAGTGTGGTGCTAATGACGCTAACGTCCAGGGTTCAATCCCTGTACCAGCCAGCAAAAAATATATAAAAATAAAGAAATTTTTTAAATAAATTTTTTTCCTAGAAGAAAAATTGCTAGGTCAAAGGTTACAAACTTATTTACAGCTTTTGATAATATGTACTATTAAACCAAGTATTAAGTTGTATGGTGATTTATTTTTCTTCCCTTTCTTTCCAATAGAAAAATAGAATGCAGACATTTCCCCTCAAATCCAGACAGGGTTTGAAGAGTCAGTCTTTCTTGCCCTTGAGGAGAGGAGAACGAGTTTCTTGGTTGCTAATGATCTGATCTCCAAGTCTATTGTGAAAGAGGAGAGCAGGTGTTTGAGGACTAGAGGAGACAGGAAATGCCTCAGCTAGAAAGAGAAAAGAGGGAAAAAATTCCAAGTCCAAAAGATGAGAGGACCTGAAAACCTAGCAAAGTTAGGATGACATTAACCACTGTCTCAGCAAAGGGGGTACAGGACTACAAGGGGGCGTTGCTCAAAACATTTAGGTGCCCAGAGGGAGCCAAGGTTCCACTGGTAGACTCCCCAGTAGACCCCAGCCTTCAGGTGCCAGGGCCTAGGAGTGCCCAGAAAGGCCTCACCCGATTGGAATCTATCTCTCACCATGCCTGCCTCACACAGGGTTGTACTGCCAGTCTCTACTTCCCACATTCCTTGTACCCCCAACGCTCTCCTAAGCAAGGCAGATTTTCAGGCAGTATGATCTCATAGGGACAAACTGAATGTCAACTATGGGTTGGTAAAGAGCCACTTCCCCAAGCCCCAGGGGGCTCTTTACTGCCCAGCTGCTCCAGTCCCTCTATTAGACTTCCCCCCAAATCTAGCAATTAAAGAGTTAATGCCTGTAAAGAACTGGTTGTTAAATATTCAGGTCAGTGCAGGAACTGACCTGAACAAGTCCCAGACCCCCTGGGCTGAGACAGTGGTTAGTGTCATCCTCATTTCTCCCAAACTGTTAAACACTCTGAGTCCTCCCAAATTTGCTTCCTATGGGCCTATGGTCTCTCACAATTTGTTGTCCCAGATCCACCATTTGCAGGGCTGAAGCTGTCCCCAAATCACCTGGGCCTCAGTTCCAGTAACTGCTGGCTACTATACTCAACACACTGTCTCACTTCACCTTTCTTACTCTATTCAAATCATCATTTTCCCCACTGCACATATGAGGAAATGAGCTGACAGAGGGGAGATTCACGTAGCTGGGAAATAGGAAGGCCAGGACTCACACATCACAAGGCCATTTTAAGACCTTGATAAGCCTGAAGCATTCTTAGCTTTGAAGCCCCCGCCACGTGGCATCAAACATATGAACATGCACCTACCTCCGCAGAGTAAATGCAATGGGCCCATACCTATATTCTTTGAGTTGCAGTTGACTACTGGATAGAGTTATGCTTGGAGGACACTTAATAAACATCTATGCATTTCCATTTGGCAACTCCCTTTTTCTGCTTGAGAGTAAAAATAATTTTTTAGGACTCACACATTTTTGCAAGCCCTACTTTGCTGTAATACCAAAAGGCTACAACATGCTGAAACTTGGTCTTCTCACTGCATGCCCAGCTCCTCCCCTTCTCCCTGCAATATTACCATTTTACACACAAGGAAACCATAACATGATGCCTCTGGATGCAAATAACAGAGAACTTCAACTCACACTTGCTGAAGCAAAATGACATACTGTATTATTGTGACTTTAATATTCCAGGAAATACCTGTCCAGGAAGACAAAAATTGCTTGAGTTCAGGAAAATCCACTAAAAACCACACACCTGGGCTGGCCCGTGGCTCACTCGGGAGAGTGTGGTGCTGATAACACCAAGGCCGTGTGTTCGGATCCTATATAGGGATGGCCGGTTTGCTCACTGGCTGAGCGTGGTGCTGACAACACCAAGTCAAGGGTTAAGATCCCCTTACCGGTCACCTTTAAAAAAAAAAAAAGGAAGAAAAAAATAAAAACCACACACCTTTTCAACATCAAACAAAAAGCCTTGTAGCATCAAACAAAGCCTTTCAGTATTACAGCGAAGTAGGGCTTGCAAAAATGTCTTTGAAACCCTCACTTCACTGTAACCAACAATCCTAAACTATTGGAACATGTTCTTTACCCAACCTTAATTAAATCCTGCATCAAAGGACCCACTTTAAAACAGGTCCCAAAACCTCAACACCTCAATTTTGCTCTCCCCAGCAACAAACTCAGCTTTGTCTTATCAGCAGATGGCTGGTACAAACTCAGCTTTGTCTTATCAGCAGATGGCTGGTTTTTTTTTTTTGTTTGTTTGTTTTTTTTCCTTTTTGTCTTTTTTTACTGACTGGTAACGGGTTGGGTTAGGGATCCGAACCCTCGGCAGGAGCGCCGCCGTGCTCCCAAACGGCGCACTCTCCAGTGCGCCACCGGGCCGGCCCCAGATGGCTGTTTTTGATGGTATTTTCAGGAAGGACCAACACAGTGGGATGTGGCGCTACAGTAAATCACCCCGGGGATAGTGGGAGTGGATACAAGGGATGCAGTTCTGTATGCGGAAGAAACCAAGGCCTAACACAGTTAAGCACCTTGCCCAAGGTCGTGCAAAGAGTTGGCGGGAAACCTGGGAGAAGCCAAACTTCCTCATTCAAACCCCAAGCTTTCCCGCCCAAGCCGGGCATTGCCCCAAGGTCAACCCCCACCGGAAACCCGGGTTGGCTCCATCCCTGCATCTCCCCAGGCTCTGCTACCTCAGGGTGACTCAAGAGGAAGCTCTTGTCCCTAGTGCCTCCTCACTAATCCAGCCGGGCTCAGGATCAGGGAAAACATAAGCTAATTGCCCAGTGATTAATTAACTCCGGCCAATTAATAACCTAGACTTGCTCTGGATACCCAGCCAGCGTAAGCACGGCCACCGCGCGAGGGATGCCAGGAAAGCAGGCCGGGCGCCCTTCGGGACGCAGAGGCTACCGGGGAGGGGCTCTGGCAGCCGCCCGGGTGCGCCTGCGCGGTCTCGGGGAACAGCGGGGAACTGCGGACAGAGGTCGCGGGCTTTTCAGACGGAGAACCTGGGTCAGTGGAGAGAGCGGCTCCTCTGCACCCCCAGACCCCTGCCACCGCTCCAGGGCGGGGACACGCCTGACACAGAAGGAACAGCGTCCACATTGTCCTGGGAGCCGGGAAGAGCCCCGGCGGCTGAGCTCGAGGGTCTCCACCCTCGGTCCCAGCTGCGCGTCGGCCCGCGTCTGTCGCCCCCTGGTGGCCGAAGTAAAACGTGCACCGTCCAGTAACCCATCAGTGGCAGCTAGAGCTGGTGATCCAGTTTTCAGGGATTTTGCAAGCGGGATGTTAACCCCATTACTTTTTTTTTTTTTTTTTTGTCTTTTTTCCATGTCCGGCAACGGATCGCAACCCTCAGTGTTGCCCCCGTACCGGACCGGGGACCGGCAACGGGATCGCAAGCCTCGGTGTTGCTCCCGCGCCTCGCTCAGCCAGTGAGCGGGAGCCGGTCTGTATATGGGATCCGAACCCTCGGACGGGAGCGCCGCCGCGCTTCCCAAGCGGCGCACTATCCAGTGCGCCACCGGGCCGGCCCCTACTTTTTTTTTAAGTTATTATTATAAATTGAATTATATAAGCCAACAATTTAATGATACTAAAAACAAAAGTAGAACGTACTCAAAATTCATCACTTACTAATGATTTTGCTACATTTTACTATTATCTATGTCCTTAAGGTTATTTATATCTATTGTATCTTTATGGCATGCACATCCATTTTTAACTCCACTTTAAATGATGTCACAGTGGTGGCTTGAACTCGGCCGTCCGTGGTGGGAGTATTTACACCATAGAAACTGGCAAACTCTAGAATCAGGGCTTCCCCCCTCGCCCCACCCCTAGTCGGTTGTTAAACGTTCACCAGAAAACCACTGGAGTCAGAAGACGCCAGCGCAGAGAGACAGGAGAACAAGGCCCCTGTCTTTCTCGGGCCAGCACAACAACTGGCCTTTTTACTGAGCCCAGCACAGGGCGTCACACATGGTGCTCAGTGAGTGTTTGAGGAAGAGAGGGAGGGAGGAAATTATGTGCTAACCTGGGCTCTGTCAATTTTCTTAAGATTAGCTTCTCTAAACCTTCACCCTGGCCATGACTCTCACCTGACCTTTCTCTCTCTACTCATCCTGGCAGCACTCACTGCTGGCATGCAAGACCTGGAATGCCAACAATTGAAAGAGTTTCGAAGATGAAGTTCAGCCAGGGAAGGATGTTGAGTCGGGAGTAATATAATCCAAACTTTGCTTTAGGATGAGACTCAGGTATCTGTGTGCAGGAAGGGTTGAGGAAAAGAACGAACAGAAACAGGGAGAACAAGATTTTTTTCAGCATTTACTGTGTGTTGGACTTGTACAGGTAGGAATGGTGCTGCACAGATGAGTGGAAGCCACAAGCTGGGGCCCCAGGGAGTTCAGTCTTCTGGAGCAATACATGGTAAACAATTAGGTGTGCGACAAATGCATGGGTGGGGGGGTGCAGGTCAAAGTGCCAAAGTAAGATTCGTTCTGCCTGGAGGAGGCAAGAAAGCTGTGACACAGCCCATGACAAGCAGGGCTGACAGCCAGAGAGAAGCTGTCAAAAAGAAGGAAGATGGGAGAGCCCAGGCTGAGAGAACGTCTAGACAGAGGCCTGGGTTTGTAGAGGGCCTGGAAAGGCCATGGGAGGATGGTGGGAGTTGGAGCTGGAAAGGGCTGGAGTTTCTCACTGCTGAGACTGAGCGGGAATGGAGGGGCAAAGACGGTCCTTGACAGAAGGGGTTGGGGGATGCTACAGTTTGGATTGTGTCCTCCAAAGGTTCATGTAGTAACCCCACTGTAACAGTGCTGAGGGTGGGAAATCCTATTACTGCCTTTGAAAGGTGGTGACTAGACTGTGAAGACCATCCCCTAGTGAATGGATCTATCCGTTCATGAAGTAATATGTCGATGGTTTAATGGGTGGTAATGGGCATGGTTCTGATGGCTTCTTTACAGAGAGCGAGTGAGCAGGCCAGCTCTCTCTTGCTGATCTGCTTGCCATGTGACACCCTGCATCGCTGTAGAGGCACCACCAATAAGGCCCTCACCAGGTGTGTTCCCTGGAGTTTGGACTTCCCAGCCTCTGAAACTGTAAGAAATAAATTCTGTTTCTTTATAAATTACCCAATTTCAGGTATTCTGTTGTAAGCAACAGAAAATGGACTGATACGGGGGATGATCTTTATTCTCCTTCAGCTCCATGTGTCCAGCACCACCCTACGTTTCAGCCATATCTCTCACTCCCCCCTGTGATCTAGCCTGACATCCCACTGTGACCAAAGGCTTTGGACTCTGTACCTGGCCCATGATGCTCTTCATGCCCAAAGCTCCATTCAAACACATGTATTCTCTCTCTGTGTCTCTCTGTGTCTTTCAGTCTCTGTCTCTCTGTCTCTCTCTGTCTCACACACACACACACACACACACACACACACACACACACACACTCACATACTTTGGGAAATTTTACCCAATTTGAGCATATAGCTGGTTGCTTGATCCAAAGTCAATTCCCCAAGATTTCTTTTTAAATGATCTATAGGTCAAAACTGAAAAATAAAACTAGCTTTGAAAAGCTTGTAATTTTGATACATTTAAAATTTTCAGTCTTTATTATTTTGTTTCTGTATTCCAGGGTTATAAACATATTCTATATTTTTCCGATATGTGTATAGTTTGGGGTTTTAAAAACATTTTTATGTATAATATGAAGTAAATATATATTATTTTCCAAATATATTAGCTAATTTTGTTCAGGAATACTTATTGAGTCTCCACTGATTTGAAATGACATCGACAGAAGATAACATCTGTGTATATCTGTTAGGGTAAAATTCATTTGTGCATATCTGTTCGGGTTTGATCAGGGAAGCAGAACCCCTCTGAGTGATTTGGAATAAGGAATTAAGTTCAGGGATAGATTTTACATGACTGTGGGAGCCAGGAAGTGACCTGCCTCCCATGGACTTACTTCTGCATCTACATCAACTGAAATCAGTTGTAGCCAGGAGGGCTGATAGGGAAAAATTAAGTGTGAATCAGCAGAGAGCAAGGACAGACTGGAAGCATGTCTGCCTCTCTCCACCTCCAGCCTCAATGCCGTGGGCAGCCTGCAGACGGAGCTGGTGCCCTTCGCCTCGAAGCACACACATGCCTGGCTCAGGACTCTGAGCAGCTGGTAAAGGAGCTGGTGGAAGCTGGAGGCACTGGGCCTGGCTGCTGCCCACACTGGGCCAGCAGATCAGCCACCACGTGCACGAGCTAAGTGGGGACTCACCGACCTCCGAGCTTCATGGCAGCTGCTTCATTTAGACTTCTTAATCTTGCACAAATTTCTCTTCAGGCCACCACCCTAACGTGGAAGGGTATGCTAGGGAACTTGTTCCAGCTTAACAAAGTTAACATGGTACAAAACTACACCCCATGTATGTATGTGTATATATATAGATATCTATATATGTTTCTGGGAAGATAGGCCTGCTAGTGGCCATTTCCCTGTAGCCTGGAGAGAGCCCATTTGCAATAGAGAAATGAGGTTCATTAAATGTAAACAGGGAGGAGGGAGGGAAGGAAAGTAGAAGGAAGGAATGAAGGAAAGAAAAGACCACAGCAATACGTTGAACTTTCAGAAGCAGAGAACAAACGTAAGGATACTAGAGTTGGGGGGAGGGAGGGAGAGGGGTTGGGAAGTGATAGGTCGGGCAAAGGGCATAAAGAAATATCACAATTTGTACGAATGAATACACTAATAATAAAAAATTTTTTTAGATGACCAGTAAGGGGATCTTAACCCTTGACTTGGTGTTGTCAGCACCACGCTCTCCCAAGTGAGCCACGGGCTGGCCCTGCTAATAATAAATTTTTTAAGACATTTTTAAATGTAAACAGGTTAAACTTACCTATTGAATGATATAAACTATCAGATTAGGTTTTTAAAATTCAGCTATAAGGAGCTTACAAATAACACAAGTGAAATAAAATGCCCTACAAAGTTTGAAAATAAAGGGATGGAAAAAGAAAGCTGGGACAGCAATGTTATACTGAACATAGTAGAACTTAAGGGGGGAAAAAAACAACTCATGATAATAAGGGAAGCTACGCAGTAATAAAAAACAAAAAAACAATGCCCTGAGAGGATCCAACAACCATGAGTTTGTATGCACTTAACACCATGACCTCAAAATATAAAGAAAATGTACACAATTACAAGGACACATAGACAAGCAATGTAGTCATAGTGGGTGATTTAACAGCCCTATAATAAAAACATTTCGTAAGGGTAGAGAAAACTGGACACAAACACATGGCAAGTTTCGATAGATCACAGAACCTCTACGGAGGGGCTCCTGAGCACATGGTTTGATTCTGTCTCAGGACAATTGGTCTTTGACCTTCCCTAAGTCATCCCAAATTTCCAAAGTGCCTTGACTACTGAAAAGACAGTGTATTAATCCATTTCTGTTGCTTATAACAAAATACACAGAACCGGGTGATTTATAAAGAAAACAAAATTCATTGCTTACAGTTTCTAAGGCTGGGACATCCAAAGTCCATCTGGTGGTGGCAACAGTGACCCAGGGGTCTCACATTGCAAGATGGTGGAAGCACAGAGAGCAAAGAGAGAGTAACATCCTCATTCATTCTCCTTTTAAAGCCCTCAGAACCACACCCCTGACCACCATTCACTACTGCACGGTCCTACAATCCAATCACCTCTTCAAGGCTCCACCTTTCAAATACCATAATAGGATTTCCCACCCTCTTAACAGTCACAGTGGGAGCCAAGTTTCTATACATAAAACTTGGGGAACACAATTCAAGCTTCAGTGAGTTTGGGGGGAACATAATTCAATCCACCACAGATAGTCTGGTTCTGGTAACAGAAAAATGGAAAAATGCATTGAATAAAGAAATTTTGGGCCGGCCCGGTGGCACACTGCTACAGTGCGCTGCTTGGGAAGCGCGGCAGCGCTGCCTCCGAGGGTTCGGATCCCACATACAGACCGGCCGCTCACTGGCTGAGTGAGGTGCGGGAGCAACACCGAGGGTTGCGATCCCGTTGCCGGTCCCGGTCCGGTACGGGCGCGACACTGAGGGAAAAAAAGGAAAAAAAGAAATTTTAACATTCTTGGAGCAAGAGACGAAAACCTAGTTCATCATCAACTGGGGTAATACTAGTGACAGACATGCAGGCCAAGCACTTGACACAGAAAGCTCAGAAACAGGCTTCTGGTCAAGGTGGCAGAATAGACGGTCCCCAGCATCACTCCTCTACAAATCAACCGATTTACAACTATAGAAAGTAATGACAGCCAACCTGGGGCTGCTAGAACTCAGGGGAAGAGGAGGAGAGACCTACGGAGTGCATGAAGGTGGGAGAAGCCATGATGAGAGAGAAAAAAATGTTCTGTTTCAAATCCTGGCCACTTCCCAGGCTGGAGCTGCTGAGCACCTGGAGCAAGAGCTAGCAAAAGCCACAGCTGTGCCCTTCAGATGGAGTTGCTTGGAGGTGGCAGGAGAGAAGAGGGTCTGGGTGGCCCCACACCAGCAAGACCACTAATAGGGTTCCTGTGGACCCACATAGGAGTGAAGAGCCAGAACAACTGAAAAAGAGGAGCCACTCAGAGGCCGGTGAGTCATCACAAGGGACTGGCACATGGCTCATCCCATGGGAAGTGTTTGGAGCATGGGTGGTGGGGGAGATGGGCCCACTGGGGAAACACTGGGGCACAGCAAGTACAGCTGATCTGCCCTCCAATCAGTGTAGGAGCACTCAGAGGAGACTGATCAGGAATACAGAACTTCAGGGGGTGCAGATTGGTGAAAAGACTCAGGCACAGACCAGAGTTTCTACACAACCCAGGTGCACCAGATCTCACTAGAGCCAGAAGTACCTATAAAGGCAACCATTAAACCCTGAGCTGCACAAAAAGCCTTCCCTAGGGAATCAGCAGCAAAGTATCAATTTAGCTCAACCGCAGAGCTCAAGTGCTGGTCCCCACAAGAAGTTCCCCCATTTTAGAAGTAAGCAAAGGACAATAAATTAGTTCCAGCACAGAGTTTAAGCAGTGGGAACAGCAAATAATCAAACACAGAACTGAGAGAAAAGACAAAATATCCACAGATCAGAGACAAAATTTATCTAGCAAACATCTCATTTCACCAAAGAACACCTATGACACCTAGAAGGACGAGAAGTCCCCTGGGCTACCAAGCCAGAAAGTGGGGAGGGCCAGAGCCTCAGTCATGCCCTCTGACACCTGTAACCAGTTCTGATGGTGGGGGCCAAGGTCACCCCCCCCGACACACACAACCACCCCAGTGACGGCCACCAAGCCACTGCAGGAAGTGCCCTGGGCTCTCCCAAGCCAAGGTGGTGGGGTACCAAGGGCCTTGGCCACATCCCCAGACATGCACAACCAGCCCAGCTATGACCACCGAGCCGCAGCAAGAAGGGCCCCTGGTTCCCGACCTGGGGTGATGTGGACGTGAGGGTTTTTGCCACAACCCTCTGACATCTGCATCCAGCCTGGCAATGACCAAGACACTGGTGGAAGGAAGCCCCCTGGTCTCCCCTGTGGGAATGTGGGGGGTGCACAGGCCTTAATCCTGCCCCTCCTCCTTCCTCCTCTTCCATCCCTTTTCCTTCCCCTCTCCCTCTCCCTCCCAACTGCTCTACAACAATATCATAGAATGTGAAAAAATATTAATTTAAAATAATAATAAGTTAATTAATTAAATTAAAAGAAAGCTCAGAAACATGTAGTGTTTTGAGAGCTGTTTTGTTATTTTGCATAGGAAAGGTTTACTCACATGTGAGGGAGTTGCTTGGAAAACTGGGTCAATGAACAAAAAACTAGAATTTATAAGAGAGAAGGAAAAAAACAAACTGTAGATAGTCTGGCAAAGAAGGATCTATACTGCACACTCTGTGGGGAAAATTAATCAGCAGACAGGAAGGACTGGCCATTCTGTTCCCGAGTAGGTCTCCTAAGGATATCAAAGAAAACAATTTCAGTTTCTAGCATCTGAGAAAAACCTGAGCGTGTGTGCCGGAGCAGAGGCCACACACGGAAGAGGGTATAACAGTCTGAGAACAATCACAGGTATTGTGAGAAACAGGCAGAACATACCTTGTGTCCAGTTTTTTCTAGTCAGCCTAGGCCTTATTTAGGAGAATAAGTTTCTGGTCAACTTTTTTATCAAGTGGATTTTTAAAATTGATTAACTGTTTTATCTTTTACTTGAGTCAGAGTCAGACACAAATTACAGATATATAGTGTTTAAAGAATTTTTAGCCAGCCTGGAAATTCTTATTCAAATCAGTGAAATCCAGAGTGTGGACAGGTTAACATGTGGGTCTCCTAATAAGATGTCAGTCACTGAGGGCTGGGGCGGGGGCCGGAGTACGTGGGATGCCCTGATAACAAATGCGAAAGGTGGAAACTGAAAATGGAGTAAAAGACGGAAAGGATGAACATGGAAAGAGAATTAACAGGAGGAGAAAGTGAAAAAAACAATGTAAGTCCGTCTTCCCAATCATGGATCTCAGGAAAATGTCATCATCTTGATCCACAGAATTTTGGAAGGAAGCTGTCAACTCTCTCAGTTCATCAGCCCCTCGAGGACTTTTGCGAGCCTTGGGGTCAAATCTCCAATCAGATTGGATGTCCAGGTCACAGAATGCATTTAAAGTAGGAGTCAACTGGCAAGCCACCAAAAAAAAAAAAATTCTTGTGGACAAGAATACCTGAAGTGGTTCTCATTAGCATGGTTTGAAAGCCAGCTTTGATGGATATCTCATTTATATTTGATCTCCTAGCTGTATTTTAAGTGGAAGTGTATCTTTTGATATTCATTTTGGAAATGAGGCTCACAGTTACTGGTTATACGTCAGTTCATAATATTATGTATCTGAGGTTAGAATGTGTCAAGGTGGGATTTGTCACAGCAGAACACGTGTCTCACGGATCCTTCAGTAACTTTCACACAATGGGAGTCGATGAGGGTCTTGAAGGTAGATTTATAGTCAGACTAAAGACAGGCCAAGGGGGGCCGGCCCAGTGGCGCAGCTTGGGAGTGTGGCGGTGCTCCCGCCGAGGGTTCGGATCCCACATACAGACCGGCCACTCACTGGCTGAGTGAGGTGTGGGCGCAACACTGAGGGTTGCGATCCCGTTGCCGGTCCCAGTCCGGTACAGGCGCGACACTGAGGGTTGCGATCCGTTGCCAGTCACGAAAAAAGACCAAAAAAAAGGAAAAAAAAAAAAAAAAAGACAGGCCAAGGAACAGCAAATATTTGGGGGAGCATTGGACAATTTTGAGTTTAAAATGTCATTAGTTTGTTCTATTTTCTCTAAGCTTGGGGGATAATGTGAATAAAAAGTTTTTGATTTAATGAGAGAACTTTTGTAAAGTTATTTTTTAAAGTAGTATATTAGTTTTCTAGAGCTGCCATAACAAAGTACCACAAACTGAGTAGTTTAAACAACACAAACATATTGTCTCACAGTTGTGCAGTCTGGAAGTCTGAGATCAAGATGCTGGCAGGGTCAGTTCCTTCTCAGAGCCGTGAGACAGGATCCTTCCCATGCCTCTCTCCCATAGTCTGGTGTTGCCGGCGATCCTTGGTGTTCCAGGGCATCACTCTGATCTCTGCCTCTGCCTTCACATGGCATTCTCCCTGTGTGTGTCTGAGTCCAAATTTCCCATTTTTATAAGGACACTAGTAATATTGTACAAAGGCCTAACCTAATGAGCTCAGATTAACTAATTACATCTGCAACATTCCTAGTTCCAAATAAGGTTACACTCTGAGGTATTAGGAATCGGGGCTTCAATATATGAATTTGGGGCAGGACACGATTCAACCCGAACAAGTATTTTACCTGTAAAATGATCTTACGTATGCATATACAGTTAGAACTTTTTTTGTCAAGGCGCAGTTTTAATTCCACCGTAAAGTTTATAAACTATTCTTAAAACATAAATTCCTGAAGTGATTAAATAATATTCATTTATGAATATTTAAATGGTTCTTGAAGTGAGAGTTGAGGTCCTGATTTCCTTTTCACTTTTGGGGGGAGATGATCATTTCAGATAAGGTGAGGTTAGCCTACCCGTTGTATCTCTTCGGTAAGATTGTTTCTATCGATGTTTCTGTGACATTTGAGCCCCTGTTCCATGGCCATTTGGGGGTTATCATTTGTTTGCTTGTTTTGAATAAGTTTTCTCATCTGGAGAGGGTTTGCAGCAACACCGCGTGGTGTGAGACAGTTGCGTCTGTTCATTTGCGGAGGAAGTTTGTTTTATTTGAATGAGATTATTTTTTCCTTCAGAAACTAGGTTAAGGGCCAGCCCGTGGCTCACTCGGGAGAGTGCGGTGCTGATAACACCAAGGCCACGGGTTCGGATCCTACATAGGGATGGCCGGTTCGCTCACTGGCTGAGCGTGATGTTGACAACACCAAGTTAAGGGTTAAGATCCCTTTACCGGTCATCTTTAAAAAAATTTTTTTTTGATTGGGAGGGCTGGCCAGTTAACTCAGTTGCTTAGAGCACAGTGCTATAACGCCAATGTCGGGTTCGGATCCCCTCACCAACCAGCTGCAAAGTAAATAAATAAATAAAATTATATTGGGATAAATTTTGGCTGTTCCTCAAAAAATTAAATGTAGAATTACCATTTGATCCGGAATTCCACTTCTAGGTCTATTCACAAAAGAACCGTAAGCAGGGTCTCAATGACCTATCTGCACACCCATGTTCATGGCAGCATTATTCACAACAGCCCAAATGTGCAAACAAACCATGTATCCATCAATGAATGAATGGATAAACAAAAGGTGGTCTATCCACACAACGGAATATTTATTCAATCATTAAAAGGAATGAAATTCTAATACATGCTACAACATGGATGATCTTTGAAGACATTATGCTAAGTGAAATAAGCCCGACACAAAAGGGCAAATACTGTATGATTCTACTTGCAAGCGGTACCTAGAGCAGCCTAACACATAGAGATAGAAAGTAGAACAGTGGCTACCAAGGGCCGGGGGCGGGGGAAATGGGGAGTTGTTATTTAACGGTTCCGGGATGGAATGATGAGAAAGTTCTGGAGAGGGACTGTGGTGATGGCTGCACAACAATGTGAATGTATTTAGTGTCACTGAACTGTGCCCTTACAAATGGTGACAATGGTAAAGTTTATGTTACATATGTTTTATCGTAATAAAAAAAGAAAGCAAAAAATTTTGATTGGGGTACTTGGAGAAGATAAGAAAGTCTTTATTTTCCTAACATGTTAAAATCCTGAGAACCCTGAAGGCATATTGATTAGATGTCAACTCTCAAATCTCTAGTCTGTGTCACAACTAAGTAGAATGAGCCTCTGGTGACAGAATCTTTTATAAGCAAATACTTAGAAGTGACAGAATGTCAATACAAAGTATATCTTGACTATTCTAAATATGTATGCCAAAAAAATAGACAAATGGGATTATATCAAACTAAAAAGCTTCTGCACAGCAAAAGAAATAGTTAACAAAGTGAAAAGACAACCTACAGAGTGGGAGAAAATATTTGCAAACTATGCATCCGACAAGGGATTAATATCCAGAATATACAAGGAACTCAACAGAAAAAAAAAAAAGACAAAAGTAACCCTATTAAAAAATGGGCAAGTGAGCTGAATAGGCATTTCTCAAAGGAAAACATACAAATGGCCAACATATACATGAAAAAATGCTCAACACCACTAAGCATCAGGGAAATACAAATCAAATCCATATTGAGAGATCATCTCATCCCAATTAGACTGACCAGTATCAAAAAGACAGGGAATAACAAATGCTGATGAGGGTGTGGAAAAAGGAGAACTCCTACACTGTTGGTGGGACTGTAAATTACTTTCTTTTTTTTTTTTTTTTTGTCCTTTTTGAGACCAGCCGTACCGCGCTCAGCCAGTGAGCACTGTGAGTGCACCGGGGCCATCCCTATACAGGATCCAAACCCGCGGCGGGAGTGCTGCTGCGCTCCCAGCACCGCACTCTCCCGAGTGCGCCACGGGCTCGGCCCTGGGACTGTAAATTAGCATAGCAATTATGGAAAACAGTGTGGAGGTTCCTTAAACAACTACAGATAGAACTTCCATATGATTCAGCGATCCCATTGCTGGGCATATACCCACAGGAATGGAAGTCATCATGTCGAAGAGATGCCTGCACTCCCGTGTTTATTGCAGCTCTATAGTAGCCAAGAGTTGGAACCAACCTAAATGTTCATCGATGGATGACTGGATGAGGAAAATGTGGTACATACACAATGGAATACTACCATAAAAAGAATGCAGTTCTGCCATTCACAGCAACATAGATGAACTTAGAAAAAATTATGTTAAGTGAAATAAGCCAGGTACAGAAAGAGAAATACCACGTGTCCTCATAAGTGGAAGCTGGAAAAAAAAAAAAGAATGAAAGAAAGATACAACAATCACAATAATTCCTCGAACATTCAAAAGGAGAGAATGGAACCAAAGTCACCAGAGGTGAGAAAGGGGGAGGGGGAGGAAGGGATGATGAGGGAGAAGTTGTTAAGGGCCACAAAAAAATGTTTACATCACGTAATGATAAAATTTATAAATAAATAAATATGTATGCCAATACCCAAATAATATCATAATAATATTCATTAGAGATGAATAGTATTCAAATTAGAAAAAGGCAACTTTAGAGTTTGAACATCTAGGGCTAGCCAGTTAGCTCAGTTGGTTAGAGCCCAACTTATAATGAGAAAGTCAAGGGTTTGGATCCCCATTCCGGCCAGCCACCAAAAAAAAAAGAGAGAGAGAATTTGAACATCTAATAGAGAGTCCTGATCATCATCTTTATTAGGAAGTGGCGGGCCGGCCCGGTGGCGCACTGCTATAGTGCGCCGCTTGGGAAGCGCGGTGGCGCTCCCAGCGAGGGTTCAGATCCCACATACAGACCGGCCACTCACTGGCTGAGCGAGGGGCGGGAGCAACACCGAGGGTTGCGATCCCGTGGCCGGTCCCGGTCCAGTACGGGCACGACACTGAGGGTTACGATCCGTTGCCGGTCATGAAAAAAGACAAAAAGGAAAAAAAAAAAAAAAGGAAGTGGGGTAGGGTAGCTGGTTTGGGATTGATTTCAGCAGATAACGAACCACCTCTAGAGGTAGTGCTGTGTCCAGCCACAGACGCGGAGCATCTTTGGACTGCACACAAAAAGTAAACATGATGACTGTAGTGAGCCTTAGCCATGGGTTGAGAGAAATTTTAAGGTAAGCAACGGGCTCATGATGGAGTTTCCAAATTTGAGTTAGTACCTGTAAAATATAACTTCCTGTTTTACAGAAAAACAACAAGAAGAGTTTAGCCTTGTTAGAAATGTCCAGAGTCACAGATTGCTATAATATCTATTTAAGGAAGAAAACTGTCTGGATATTTGAAGATTATTCATTCATTACATAAGGTAAAGGTTAGTGTAAGGTCTTAAAGTTAATTGAGGAACTGAAAATTGCAATTTAATCTGACCCATTTAAATCCTTATGATTTGCAGCATTATAGAACTTAATCGTTTTTAAAATGAGGATATTGACTATTATAAGTCAATTTAGTTGAACACGTAATATTACAATTTGACAATCTTAGACAAAGTGATTTTAGTTTGATATAAACTAAGCCAGTAGAGAAAATTTAAATAAGTTAGAAAATTCATTTAAAAAAAACAACCCAAGACTTACATAAAATTGACACGCTAACATTATTTTTCACAAAGTAATAAAATTAGGGAGAAGCCTATAACTGCCCTTTAGCCAAAATTATTAAACCAGATTAATGTTTCCAGTGCTCTTCATTCCTTTCTGAATATCTGAGATTTCATTCTGGAATCATTTCCCTTTAGCCTGAAAACTTTCTTCAGCTCCTCTGTAGGACAGTACAGACCTACTGGCAATACATTCTCTTAGTTTCGTTTATCTGAAATGGTCTATTTCTTCCTCCATTCTTGAAGAATATTTTCATTGCATATAGAATTATGAGTTGGTGGCATCATCATCATCATCATCATCATTATTATTATTATCATTACTGTTGTTGTCATTGTTGTTTCAGCACTTTAAAGGTGTTGTCCCACTGTCTTCTGGCTTCCATTCGTTCTGATGAGACATCAGAAATAATTCAAAACGTTGCTTCCCTGTCTATAATGTGCCATTTTTCTCTGACTGCTTCCAAGATTTTTCTCTTTACCTTTGGTTTTCAGCAATTTGATTATAATGTGCCCAGGTGCCTTTTCCTTTGTATTTATCTTGCTTTAATGTCTCTGAGATTGTTGAATCTGTAAATTTAGGTCTTTTACTAAATGTGGGATATTTGGGGGCATTATTTCCTAAAATTTTTTCCGTGCAACTCTCCTTCTGTGACTCCGATTGCATGTATGTTAGAACTTCAGATATCGTCTCACAGGTCACTGAGACTGTTGGTTTTTCTCAGTCTTATCTCCGTGTTATTCAAAGCAGATATTTCTATTGATCTACCTTCAAATGCACAGATTCCTTTCTCTGTCATTTCTTTTTCTTTTTTTTTTTTTTTCCTTTTTGTCTTTTTTCGTGACTGGCAACGGATCGCAACCCTCAGTGTCACGCCCGTACCGGACCGGGACCGACCACGGGATTGCAACCCTCGGTGTTGCTCCCGCGCCTCGCTCAGCCAGTGAGCGGCCGGTCTGTATGTGGGATCCGAACCCTCGGCGGGAGCGCCACCGCACTTCCCAAGCGGCGCACTATAGCAGTGCGCCACCGGGCCGGCCCTTTTCTCTGTCATTTCTAATCTGCTTTTAAGTCCACCCAATTAATTTTTATTTCAGACATTGTGTTTTTCAGTTCTAGAATTTCCATTTGGGTCTTTTTTATAGTTGATGCTTCTCATATGAAATCTCCTGCATTTTCATTCATTACAAGCACATTTTTCTTTATATTCTTGTGTATAGTTATAATAATCTGTGGCAGACAGACTCTTAAGGTACCCCCCATAACCCCCACCTCCTGGTATTTGTGACCTTGTGTAATTCCCTCCTTTTGAGTGTGGGAAGGATCTGTGACTTGCTTCTCATAGAAACTGGCAAAGTACCATCACAGGATGTTACTTCCGTAATCACATCACATCATGTAAGACTCCATATTGTTAGCAGACTCAGTCTAGAAACTCTTTCCCTAGCTGACTTTCAAGGAGCAATCAGCTGCGTTGGGAGTCTGTATTAGTCCGTTTATGTTGCTTATAACAAAATATCTGAAACTGGGTGATTTATAAAGAAAACAAAATTTATTGTTTATAGTTTCTGAGGCTGGGAAGGCCAAAGTTCATCTGGTGGTGGTGACAGTGACCCAGGGGTCTCACACTGCAAGATGGTGGAAGCAGAGAGAGCAGAGAGAAAAAAGACAGACTCTCCTATTCTTTTAAAGCCCTCAGAACCACACCCCTGACCATCATTTTTAATCCATTCACTACTGCACGGTCCTACAATCCAATCACCTCTTCAAGGCTCCACCTTTTGATTACCATAATAGGATTTCCCACCTTCTTAACAGTCACAGTGGGGGCTAATACATAAATACATAAAACTTGGGACATAATTCAAGCTTCAATGAGTTTTGGGGGGACATAATTCAATCCACTACTGAGTCCCATATGGCAAAGAGCTGGGAGCAGCCTTCAATAGACAACCAGCAAGAACCTGAAGTCTCCAATCCTACAAACACAAGGAAATGAATTCTGCCAACAACATGAGCAGGCTCGGAAGCAGACTCTTCCTTCAAGCCTCTAGTTGAGAAGTCAGCCTGACAGATATCTTGTTTACAGCTTTATGAGACTCTAAGCAAAGTACCCATCTAAGTCATGACCAGCCTCCTAATCGACAGAGCTTGTAAGATAATAAATGTATGTTGTTCTAAGCTGCCAAGTTATGCAGCAATAGATAAATAAGTAAAAATTATACACAACTGCTTTAAAGTCCTTACCTGGATCATCACAGGATTTAAATTGAATTTAAGTGAAGTTCTAGAACAGGCAAAATCATTAATAGTGACAGAAATCAGACCAGTGCTTGCCTGGAGCTGAGGGCAGAGGTGGTGGGTTGACTACAAAGAGGCATGAAGGAAATTTCTGGGATGGTAAAAATGTTCTGTATCTTGATTGGAGGCACTGATTACACAGGTGGATATACCTGTCAAAACTCAGTGGATGGGACCCTTAAATTGTGTACGTTCTATTGGGTGTAAAGTAGACCTAACTAGAGTTGATTTTTGGTGGCTGCAGTAAATTGATTGAATACTCCAAAATATTTGCTCCCTTCCTTCAATAAGGATTCCACACCCCTGACCTCTGCTGTGTGAGTTGAAGTTCCTTTTGTCAATGGAACATGAGGGAATGTGACCTATCACATCTGAGCAGAAGCTTTAAAAGCAGTTACTCTTCCTCTCAACTTTCACTCTGCCATGAGAATAGTAGGTGCCAGATCAGAGCTGCTCCTCCCTGGAGCCAGAATAAGAAGGCGTGTGGACCAGAGCCCCCACAAACCCACAGCCACTGACATGTAACTGAGAGAAAAATAAATGTTTGTTGTAAAGCAGTGAGGTTTCAGGACTGTTTTTTGTTTTGTTTTGGTTTTTGTTTTTTGTGGGTTTTTTTGCAGTAGCAGCAGCAAAACTGACTAACACATTAACAAAAGAAAACGTAAAAGCAACTCATAAATTAGAACACCAGATAAACTTTGACCCATCACATTGGCAAAAGTTGAAAAGAATAATATCTATTGCTGGCCAGAGTGTGAGAAAGCAGGCACTCTCACGTGCTGAAGAATCATAAATTGGCACAGTCCTCTTTTTTTAGGGCAATTGTTTAAAATATATACCCTTTGGTCCAACAATTTCCAGTACTAGAAATTCATTGTTCAGAAATAATCATACACATGCACAATGTTATATGTTCAAGATTGTTCTCTGTAGCAAGGTTTATAATAGCAAAGGACTGGAAACAATCATAATATCCACCAATAAGGAATTGTTAGGTAAATCAAGGCACAATGCAATTGTCACCTGCCACTAGATATAAATAGGGCAGAGTTATGTGTACTGACATGGAAAGAAGTCCACAATATTTAGGTAACAAAGCAAGCTAGAAAAATAGGTATATATTCATATTTCCATTTTTATGGAATGAAGGAAGGGAAAGAGAGAAAGGAAAGAAGAAGTTTATATATGCACAGAGTTCTGGAAGGACAAACCACAGTTAATAATGGTCATATATGCGGTGACAGCATTGCAAGGTACAGCAACTCATCTCCAAAGAGGAACACCAGATGACCTCTCCTAGTGTAGCCCATTCTAAATTTAATCTGGGGTGACCACATGACTTATTTTAACCAGTAAAATAAAGCAGGAGTGATACTGTTCCAGTTTCAGGCCTAAGCCTTAAGAAGGTCTGGCAGCTCCCACTTTCACACTCTTAGCAGCGCTGAGTGGCCATGTAAGGAGCCCAATGTGGCAGGCAGAATAATGGCCCCACAAAGATGTCCATATCCTAATCCCCAGAACCAGCAAATATGTTACCTTACATGGCAAAAGGGGACTTTGCAGGTGTGATTAAGTGAAGGACCTTGGGATGGAGAGATTATTCCAGATTATGTGAGTGGGCCCAATATGATCACATGAACGTTTCCCACCATGGTTAGAGAATTTTGATGACAGAAGAGGGGTCAGAGAGATGCAATGTGAGGGGATCTCAACCCACCACTGCTGGCTCTGAAGGTGATGGAAGGGACCACAAGCCAAGGAACACAATGGCCTCTGGAGTCTGGGATCAGCCCTCAGCTGACAGCCAGAAAGAAAACTAGGACCTCAGTTCTACAACCACAAGGAACTGAGTTCATCCAACAGCCCGAATGATCAGGAAACACACTCTCCCCTGGAGCCTGAAGAAAGGAACACAGTCAACACCTTGATTTTAGTCCAGTGAAACTATACCGGACTTCTGGCCTTCAGATTATAATACAATAAATTTGTATTGTAAGCAACCGAAGTTTGTGATAATCTGTTATGGCAGCAATAGAAAACTAATATCCAGCTACCCTACTGAAGAGCCCATGGATTCCATAGAGAGAAGAAAGGCCCAGCCATCCCAGCAACCCAGCTGCTTAGACATGCGAGTGGGCTTTCTTGGACATTCTGGCCTGAAAAAAAAAAAAAGAACCCAGAAAACTAACGTCCCAGCCAATATCACATGGAGCAGAAAAATCATCCTGCTTCTCATTTTAACCCACTAAATTTTAGAGTGGTTGGTTACACAGCAGTGGGTAACTGAAACAGAAACTGGTTGCTGGATGTGGGATGTAAACTTCGAACAGGTTGGTATTGGCTTTGGGACTGTTTGGTGGGCAGAAGCTGGAGGGGCCTTGAGAAGACTGTCAGAGAAGCTAGAAGCACAGGAAGGAAAGGTGGGCTGTGCTGAGCTGGTGGGAAGTTTGGCAACACTGTTACCTGTAGTAATGTGGAAAGTAGAAAATGCACCTCAGGACTTGTGGTTTGGGCTAAGGAGATTTCCAGACAGAATATGAAATGCCAACTGATTTATTTTAGCTGCATTATGACAAGGTGTAGCTATAAAAATAATTAAAGAAGAAACTGTTTGGTTTCCAAGCAGAATTTAAAGGAACTCAGGACCTGCTGGATTCAAAAATAAAACTCTTTCTCATTAAAGTATCTCCCAGAAAAACTCTCATAGTAAGAAACAATCTCAAAGTAAGAAATGTCTCAAAGTTCAGACTCAGTGTGTTGTCAGTAAAACATGATTGCAGGGTCAAGATTTCAAGGGTGCAGCTTCAGGAACATTTGTCAAGACCTCAGAAGGATTTAAGACTGAGCCTCATAGATCTTCTCACTCCGTCCATAGACTTCTAGGTCTTGGACTGGCTGGTTAGCTCACATGGGAGAGCATGGTGCTGGTAACACCAATGTCAAAGGTTCAGATCCCTGCACTGGCTAGCAGCCAAAAAAAAGAAAGAAAGAAAGAAAAAGAGGCTTTAAGTCTTCTTAAGGATGTTTTTCCATTGTACTTTGACTCTCTCCAAGAGATTTTTGAATGTGGCTTTTGTGTAATGAAATGGATTATAACTTGATTGACAGGTAGCCCACAAAATTTTTAAAGGAGTTGCACAAGTTTGAACTGAAAGAGACAGTCTTTTAGATCCCCAGCCTTCAACAAGCAGGAAGCAGGCTGAGAAAGATATTCAGCTAGACATGGGCCATTTCTTATGGAAAAGGATGGGTGATTCAGAGGCCAAAGCCAAGAGCCTAGAGGATGGAGCCAAGAGTCATGAAGAACAACTCACATGGAGTCTAAACAACAAAGAGTCCCTGCTCCTAGAATAGGAGGAATTAGCCACCCATGCTTACTTGGATTTCAAAATTGCTATGGACCAGTGGTTGCTATGTATGGGGATATCTACTGTGGTTATCCTGTCCTTTCTCACCATTGTACCTTGGGTGGGCAAGGTAAACTCTTCAGTTCACCATTCTTCATAGTGAGAAGAATCACACCCAAAAAGCCTCATCTGCACCTGTATCTGATTTAGTTACAAGATTCTGGACCTTAAGTCTGGCTAATGCCATACAGGATGATACTTTGAAGGTACTGACCAAGCCTTGTAGTGTACTATGGTTGTTTACTTTCTTGATTTTTCCCCTGAAGTTATTAATTGCCTTTTTGTTGTTGTTATTCATTTTATTTGTATCTACCAACACTTTCCTATCAGCCTTTAGTACAACTGTCTGTAGAGTATGCATAAAGCAAATGTACTTCACAGAGCCTGCTTTTCCAAAGCCTTGCAGTTTCAAATATTGACCTTGCAAAGGACGGAAAATTTTCCCCAGGCTATAGTCTGTTGTAAGATAAAGAATTGTAACACAGCAAGGTTGCTGGCTCAAAGACAGACAGGTTACTGATTGATGTGTAAAGATACTGGGAAATTGCTGTAAGAAGAGAATATTTGCTAAAATCAAGCTTTTGTTAGTGGATCAAGTTAATTGCATTATAGAATGTCACCTTGCTTGTCTTACTGAATGTTACCAGCTTCTATTGTTAAACTTGTTAAACTGTACTTAGAAAAAAAACCCACCTATGTTCTCTTCCTGTAACTTCCTGGTCTGGAGAATAAATGTGGGAAGAGAACCCCAATTCATGGTTAATTTCCCAAATGGAAGGAATGCCTCTCTCTTGAGGGTTCTGAGAGATTAACCCCTTTTCAGCGATTCTCACTGCACAGAAGAGATGGGCTTTGAGTAATCTTTGGCAGCTCCATCACCCAGGGGCAAAGGGGTGACAAATCCGTGGGAGGCAAAGCAACTGTCTACATGGTCAGTCCCATTAGGGAATATATCAAGTCCTTTTGTTGTTGTTGTTCCTTGCTGCATCTCTCCTTGAGGTCCCTGTTTTCCTTCTCTGTGGCTTAGGCACAACTGTCATCCTCGAACATGCCTTTAGCTGTCATCCTTGGGATTGAACTTGCCTTTCTCCTGGTTTGGATTTCCCATGTCCTGGATCTTTTGTCTTCCTTTTTCTCAATTCACATCTTGTTTTGGTGGAGCATATCCTTCAGCAGTCTCACTAAGTTAAAAAGATAGCACAACGGCAGAGGGCATGGTGACAACAGTCTCAGCATTCCTGTCTCCTGAGTCAGTGTTCCAAGGAGGACTGATTTCCCTCTAGACCTGGGCATGGTTGCCATTCTGGAATCTCCCTTCACCATCATCCCAAAGACTCCCTTCACTTCTCTTTTGTGTTCAGTCTCTGTTTTCTCCAGCCCACATCTACTTTCTTGGTTTGCTCCTTTAGTTGAAGAACATCTTTCCTCCAGTCACTTCCCAAGAATAATGCAGGGAAGGAAGGGTGTAAATTTTTGAGAACTTTCATGCATGGAAATATCTTTATTCCACTCTCACACTTGACTGAGAGTGTGGTGGCTATTGCTTCTTCCTAACCATCATCCTTCTCTCCTCGTTTCTAATAACAAAGTCTGTCCTTTGGCCATGTGGGTGACCATGTAACCAGCCTGGGCCAGTCATAGGGCCAGGAGTCCAGCAGGGTCAGCTAATGCCCTCACCTGGGATTGTCCACACTGAATGGGGCAGCAGAGGAGCTCCAGTCCCTTCAGTTTGAATTCCTTGAGGAAGAGACTCCAGCAGGCAGCCACGTTTCCAGCTCAAGGAGTCATCTCAGAGACTGGAGAGTACAGTCACTACTAGAGAGAGGCAGAGGGTCCTGGAGGTAAGGAGGGAGATTGTCTGCACCACCCTGGATCCTGCAGCTCTTGCTTCAACTGGAGTACTGCAGGACAGCCCCAGGAGCCCCCACCACCACCATGGCCATGAACACCCACTGGGTTCCATGAGTCTAAGTTAGCTTCCTGTCACCTGCTTTCAAAAGAAATTCACATGAGGGCCGGCTCATGGCTCACTTGGGAGAGTGTGGTGCTGATAACACCAAGGCCACGGGTTCAGATCCTAATAGGGATGGCCGGTTAGCTCACTTGGGAGAGTGTGGTGCTGACAACACCAAATCAAGGGTTTAGATCCCCTTACCGGTCATCTTTTAGAAAAAAAAATTCACATGACTACAGAACCACTCCCGCTGGTCACTGCTGAACACTCTGCAGCCTTTTCTTTTGGGTGCTGTTGTTGCTGTTGTTTTGAAATTTAAAATTTGTTCATAGTTATTATACTTTCTACAAATCGGCTGGCTGGTACGTGGATCCAAACCTTTGACCTTGGTGTTACAACACTGTGCTCTAATCAAGTGAGCTAACCAGCCAGCATTCTACAGTCTCTAGGTCCCCTTTTTCTCTCTCTCCTTATATATCAAGAATTTTCCATGTTTACTTGATCTGCATGAAAATGTCATTTTTATGAATTCTATTTGGAAGATTTTTATTTTCCATCACCCTACTAGTTTTTGTTTATTTGCTTGCGGGGGAGGTTGTTTGGTTTTGCAAATATAAGTAACCTGGTCACTGACACGTTTGGTCAAATTCTTTTTCTGTATTTAGGATTGGATAGACTTCCAGCAGTGAAGTCAATGAGTCAAAGGAGATAAGTATTCAAAAAGCTGAAGCCACAGACTGACAAGAGGGCTACAAAAGGGCCAGTTCCATGCCCACCTGCTGGCATATGCCCCCCTGCAGGGCCAGTTCCAAGCCCACCTGTTGGCCCATGTCCCCGCAGCCTTGACAAACAGCAATTCCTCCAGTGCCCTGCTCACTCCTTACTGTGGCTTTGATTTGCATTGATTTCATTACTGAGGCTGAACATTTCTCAGCAAGTCTATTAGCCAAATTAGTTTCCTCTTTGGAGACGTGTGTGTTTATCTTTCACTCATTTCATCTTCAGGGTCTTGGTGTTTTCTGATCAATTTGTTGAGTTCTGTAAATAATCACAGTGTCAGTCCTTTGCAATATTTCCCGCAATTATGTCTCCTATTGTTTGCCTTTTTATTTTGTAACCAGTGCTGCTTGTATTTTTTAATGTGTGGACCACAGCTCTTTTCTTTTATCATGTTTGCTATGACTTCTGATCTTAGAAAACTCTCCCCCCTTCCAGAGAGTTGATAAATGTCCAATTCTATTGTTGATTTTTTTTAAAACACAAGAAACCTTCTGGATTCCGATACCCTCTTCGTTTGTGTGGCAGGTGGTGGGTGTGAGGAAGGGAACAGCTCCCAGCTCACCTGCACTCCCAGCCCTGTTCCCAGCCATGGCCCCAGGAGGCTCCAGGTGTCAGGTGCAGCCGGTGCTGCTGTCTCTAATCACTGCAGTGACTGTACCTTGCTCCTCAGGAGTCCAGCTTTCCCTGGCGTCCTCACTTGATTTTTATTGCTTGATTGACTTCAACGCAGAGTCACCCTAGAGGAATTGGCTTGAGGGGAGGGGGCGGGGGAAACAGAAAAAGTACTCAGCCTCCAAGGGTCTGAAACTGCCTCTTAGGTCGGGTGAATTGATTATCAGGTGCCTGAGAAACACTTTCTACAGTTTGCAATTAGACCTTTTGTCCCCTTAAATGACTCTCCATCGTCTGCTTTGTTCACCTCTGTATTCCCTGTACTTGGACCAGTGTTGGGCACCAAATGTGCTCAGAGGATTCCCTTATTGAGTGAATGAATGAATGAATGAACACATGAACCTGCAGTCCTTCCTCTTCCAGGTGCGTGAAGCCCCCTGGGGCAGCCCAGCCCACCTCGGACAGCCCCCACCCGGGAGCTCCAGGGACGCGGGGGGCCGGGGGACGGTGGGGCTGTGGAGGCGGCGGGCCGGCACCTGACAGAGTCCTGACTTGAGGGTGATGCCCCCTCCCCGTCGCAGAAAAGTGAAGTGAGACGCTCCCCCGGGGTGGGGAGGGCCCCGCAGCTGGAGGGGCCCAGGAAAGAAAGCGACAGCGAGGCGCTGCGCCCGGCGGCCACCAGAGGGCAGCACTGAGCCGCCCCGAGCCCGGCCCCGCGGCGGACCCACCGCGCCGGCGGGGAAACCGAGGCAGGGGGCGGGGAGTGACCGCCGGGCCCGACTTTGGCTCTGACGTCAGCTCCGTGCCCCAAATAGCTTCCTCCCAGAGCCGCTTCCGCCGCAGCCGCACGTCCCGAGCCGCCGGCCGCGCCCAGGGACGGTCATCCCGACCCGGCCTTCCCAGAACCAGCTTCCGCCCCGCCCGGCCGGGGCTACCGGGAAGCCCCTCGCCCGGCCCGGGGGAGGAGGGCGCAGCCCCTGGGATGGGGTCAAGCCACGCCCCGCGGGTCCTGGGATGAGCGTTTGGGTGGGGGCTTCCTGGGAGGAGTGTCAGTAGGGGGCTCTGGGGCCAGTTGGGGACCCCCCCACGACACACCATGTCCCCATACTTCCTGCTCTTCTTTGTTCCACAAGCCCCCGACCTTGACTTTCCCCATCAGAGTGTAAGCCCCAGACCAATTCTCTTCGTTGGCTGAAGCCAACACATAGTAGGTGCTTAATAAAAACTGAATGAACAAATGAATGAATCAAATACCGATGACTTCATGGGTGGGCTGCAGTCAGCTCATGTGGGGCCTGTGGTCAGGTGATGGGGTCTGGGGCCGGCTGGGGGGTGTCTGAGGTTGGCTCATGGTGGGGGAACCAAGTCCCCAAGCACCCCAATGGAGCAGGCACACCCTGCCACCAGCAACCTGGAGTGTGTTGAGATGAGGTGTCTGGCCCATGAGGTTTAGGGTGTTCAGGTCCAGGTCACAGAGGAGCCAGAGTTCTTGGGTGCCTCCTTCCTGCTGAAGATCTGGGCAGGCCAGGCTGACAGGTTGGGTGGCATAGCTGGGCTGACACTCACCTCTGGCATAAAACCCCACTTGATGGAGCCCTGCACCTCGCTAGTGCTCAACGAGCTTCCACCACCGCTGATCCCCAAGCTCAGCACCCCCAGCCAGGCCCAATAACATGCAGCAGCCCCAGGCCATGGTGCTGTTCCTGCTGCTGCTGCTGCTGCTGCCGCTGAGGTCCGGTGAGTCCTGGGGTACAGGGAGTTGGTTGCCGCCTCTCCTGCTAGAGACCCCGCTGCCCTGGCTGGAGCTCCAGCTGAGCACCCCACTCCCTGAGCCAGGCCTGGGACTGCAGAGCAGGACCCCCCTCTCCTCCCCAATGGTGGGGTCCCCAGGGCAGGTATGAATTTTCCAGAGGTCTCACCTGGGGGGCCTGAAGTAGGGAAGGCAGGATGGGGGACGTGGGCACAGGCCTGAGAGGCCCCGAGGCCGTGACCTGGCAGGGCCTCCTCCCGCCATTGCTGGGCACACACAGTGCACCCACCTGACTTGGTCTCCAAGCTTCCTCTTCTTCTGGCCTTTCTCTCCCTCTTCCCCAGATGAAGACACTGGGGCTGTGTGGGTGCAGGATTTGAACTTGGGCCCACTGGGCTTCTAATCCCTGAACCACCATTAGCTGGGCCAAGGGAGGGGTGTCTCAGTGGGAGTTGCCACCTGAGCCTGGGGGCCCTGGGAGGCTGGTTGGGGGCTCAGCAGAGATCTGGGGGGCAAGGGGCCCAGGCTGCAGAGGGTTCGGCCCTCCTGCTGACTGAGGAGCAGGGAATATATCTCCGTTCCCTTTCTCCATCCTGGGTCAGGGTCGGCAGTTGCCAGTCAGGGGGGCCCCTCCTGCCAGGCCCCTCCCTGCAGGCGGGCTGCTCTCTGTCAGGGAAACCCTCCCGCATTCCTGGGCCAGCCTGGCCAGCCTGGCAGCCACCACACTTCCCTGTCCTCAAGTCACCTCCCAGGGCCAGGCCGGGTCACCCAAGAAGGCCCCTCAGCCAGGGCTCCAGGCTTCCTCATTCTTGGGAGTAGGAGGGCACCAGGGTGGCACCTCTGTGGCAAGGCCCCAGCTTCCTCCAGCCTTCCCCAGCCCTCACTGGCCTGGCCACCCTTCCCAGCTTTCTGGCACAAGGATAATAGTGTTCTTTGAGTGAGCCCATCTCCACGGGGCATCACGCCTGTGATTGCTCCTGACAGGTTGAGTAATCGAGGTCATTGCCAAAGTGGGAACAGCAGCCTGCGTTTGCTCACAAACAGCCGTGACAGCCTCACCCGCAGCCCGAGGTAGCCCGGCATCCCCCACCAGGCCTCTGGTTCTAGTCCATCCTAGAACCTTAGGCCTCGACCATCCCCACCAGCCACAGGGCCACTGCGGGCTCATCCAGCCCCCAAAGAGCCCAGCTGTCCACATTCCCCTTCCTGATCAGGCCCCGCAGCCTCTCCCATCCCGTCCTTCCACGGATTCCCTGAGCTCAGGCCCCAGACGCATGCTCTGCCTTCATGGAGCTCGTGGGCCCACAGGTGAGATGAGACATCAATTCTAACTCCAGGTGAGGTGGCCAGAGCTCTGTGAGGCCCTCCAGAGCACAGACAGCTCAGGAGAGGGAGCGCAGCTTCTAAAATGGGCAGGGCAAGCAAAGAGGGCTTCCTGGAGGAGGAGGCAGGCCTTGATCTGGGTTAGGACTTGTGGAGACTGGGAGGAAAGGGCATGGGGGGAGAAGAGTGGGAGTAAATGCTCGGAGACTGGAAGGCACAGCCTAAATAAGCAGCAGAGACCTGCATTAGGGACTTGATCGGCACAGGAAGGAGGCATGGCTGAGGGAGCCTCGGGCAGGGAGAGCCAAGCTGAGAGGGAGAGAGCAAGTCACACAGTATGTCAGTGCCAGCGAGGACGGAGGTGGGTGAATCAGAGCAGCATTTTGCAAGCAGAATCGTTGGGCCTGAGAAAGAGCAAGGGGTGAGCTGTTAGAAACCCAGTGGGATTATATTACACCAAGATGGGAATGGCTGGATGGACTGACCCTCCCAGGGGCCTCGTCAATACAAAGTAATGAGCGGATGTCCCTTTACCACTGCCTACCTGGGCTGCCACCACCCAGCCTCCCACTTCTGCCCGCTCCCCAACTCTGGGAAGCAGCAGGCCTGCTCCCCATGCCTGCTCGGCCCCCAGGGCCTGCGCCCACCCATGCCCCTTGCTGCTCCTCCATCCACCCCCACCAGCGTCCTCATTCCCACGAATGGCTTTGGGGAATGTGCCCCTTGGGCTGGGAGTCTGGCAGGAAGAACAAGGGCCCTCTAAAAATCTTTAGGGTCCTGGGCACCCCACGGCCATGCATGACTCAGCCTAGCCGCTGTGGTCCCCGTGGCCCCTTGACTCCATGGGATTGGTTATCTTTTCTGGCTGGAGTGTAGACACAGCTGGTATGCCTCTTGGGCCCCAAAAGGGGTTGGTGCTTAGGGGAAATGCTGAGGGCTGAAGTGGGGAGGGGTTCTGAACCCCCACCCCAGTGCTGATTAGATCTGCCCAGAAGGAACCAAATACACTGGGCAGGGGTGGGGGCAGCCCTCTTCAGAGTGTTGCTGACCCAGGGCTGGGGACTGTTGCCCTGGCTGGGTCTCAAGGCCGGGTAGCTGACCCTGCTTCTGTGTCCAGAGGTGTTGGGGGAACGGGCCCTGGGGAGATGGGTCCCCATTCCTAATGCCCCCAGATGGTCTTATTCCTCCCTTCTCTGCCTGTCTCCTCACCTTGGACATGGCACTGCACAGCCTGCCAGAATGCCTGCAAGAAGGGTCAGCTCTTGGGAATCTGGGATCTTGAGAAGGATGAAATCTCCCTGGTAGCCACTGGGCCAGCATCTTTACTTCCCTGAGAACAGAGGGGGTTGTGACCTCAGGACTGAAGTTAGAAGCAGCTCCGAGGGCAGCTGTTCCAGGGGGAAAGGCAGACCCCACAGTGCCAGGGCTGGAAGCTGGATCCTCCCCCGATGCTTCCAGGCAAGGATGGGTGTGGGGTGTTGAGGGACAGACCCGCACAAGGACAAGAAGAGAGTCCTCCTGCCTGAGCAGGGGAGGTCAGGCCTGGTCCCTTCACTGGCATCTCCCAATGGGCTCCCATTAGGTAAGGACTTTGTCACCCTTGCAGATGAGCTCTGGCCCTCAGGCCTGGGCCTGTAAACATCACAGAGCCAGGCCAGGAGGTGAACTGAAGGTCCCTGGCCTCTCCTGCCAGGTCCCTCAGGAGGCAGGGGGAGGGGCTGCACTGACCAGCAGGGTGGGTGAGTTGGGAGCAGGCCTAGTTGGCTGATCAACCCCTCTTCTCACTTCCAGGGACACAGGGGGCATCCAGAGGTAAGCATCAGGCCCTCAGGTGAGGGACAGGGTCTCATACCAAGTAAGAGTGCACATTCAAGGCACTGGGGGTCCCAGAGTAAGGAGTTGTGGTTGAGTGGAACTGGGGCCCAGAAGGAGAAGGGAGAATTGCCTAACACACACGGAGCAGGGCAGGGCACAAGAGGAGCATGGGCAGGAGAGTGACGGCACAGAACCTGAAGACCACCCTGTGGTGCAACGACACCCCTCTGGGCCACCTACACTGCAGAGGGCAATACACACCAGCCATCATTCTGGGAGCCTCTTTGGGTCAGGCCCTGGGAAAAGACTTTTCCACCTGTTATCTCACCCCCCGTGACCCCCCAAGAGTCACCCTTTCACAGGTGAGGGGAGTGAGGTTTGCGGGGGGTGGGCAGCGTTAGCAGCTGGAGAGGGTCTGCCAGGTCTCCAACTTCCTCGAGGTCCCCAAGCAGGGTAGAGGTGGGAGAGACGGGAATTGTGCAGAAGGTGGAAAGTGGCATGTGGGCCTGGGGGCAGGAGATCCAAGCCAGGGAACCAGCCCCCAGTGAGCCCGCCACCCCCTCGGCATGTTCCCCCAGCCTGTGGGCGCCGGAGGATGCTGAACCGGATGGTGGGCGGGCAGGACGCCCTGGAGGGTGAGTGGCCCTGGCAGGTCAGCATCCAGCGCAACGGAAGCCACTTCTGCGGGGGCAGCCTGGTCGCGGAGCGGTGGGTCCTCACCGCGGCACACTGTTTCCCCAAGTGAGTCAGCCCTGCGCCCCCGCGCCGCCGGGTCAGCACCGCGGACAGCGCCCAGGGGCTACAGGCCCTCACGGTCGCTGCTCCCAGCCCGCGCTCCCCAGGGCTGGTCCTGCCCGTGAGGCACCATAACATGCCCTGAGCGCTGTCCCTGCAGATGCTGGCAGGCTCCTCCCATGGCCTGGTCCCCTCCCCAGTCCCCTCTCCCTCACCTCAAATCCAGGACACTCTTGCCGACTGGGACTCTGGTAACAAAAGCCCAAGGACTGGAGCCGTGTCCGTGCCTAACTCCTCCTCACCCTGCTTAAGGTCACCTATATAATATCTGAGCACAAGGCCAGGTCACCCAGTCCCCACTCCCCTGTTATCAGCCACCAGGCCCACACATTCGAGGTTTCCCAAGTGTCTGCACCCTGCCACACCACAGCTCTGTAATTAAGACCCCACCTGTTAAATTCAGAAACTCAGGCTCAGAAAGAGTTAGGTTCCCTGCCCGAAGCTCACAGGCTGGGCCCCCACTGCACCCCACGAGTGGTCATCTCCTTCAACCGCCACAAACAGCTTTTCACATGGGGACTGTTACTGTCCCCATTTTACAGATGAGGAAACTGAGTCACAGGGAACTTGTTAGGTGACTTGCCCGAGGTCACCAGTGGCGGGGAGTGGAACCCAGGTGGTCTGGCTTCAGCTTCTACACCCTAAAGTGATAGGTTGTAGACCTATCTTTGTAGGCCAAAGAGATGACCTTTTTGAAGATAATGTGCGAAGAGAGGTGTCAGGCACTGTGGTGGGCCAGACAAATAGCCCCGACCCCGCTGAGTCCCCTATGGGAGAGGGGCTGCCCCACACCCGCTCTGTTCTGTCCCACCAGCACCTCAGAAAATTCCCTGTACCGGGTCCTGCTGGGGGCGCGGCAGCTGGTGCAGCCGGGGCCGCATGCCGTGTATGCCCAGGTGAAGCGGGTGGAGAGCAACCCCCTGTACCAGGGCATGGCCTCCAGCGCTGATGTGGCTCTGGTGGAGCTGGAGGCACCGGTGACCTTCACCAATTACATCCTCCCCGTGTGCCTGCCTGACCCCTCTGTCATCTTTGAGACGGGCATGAACTGCTGGATCACTGGCTGGGGCAGCCCCAGTGAGCAAGGTAATGGGGGCAGGGCCAGGAGAGAATGGGGGACATGACCCGAGAAGGTCCGGGACAGCTTGGGGGCCACTCTGAACCAACAATCATTTTCTGCTGATACTGGTACACATGATCTCTACTCAAATCGGTGGGGTGAGGATGGGAAGGGACAGCAGACCGAGAAGGAACAGGCGTGGGATGTGAGAGGAGACAGACAGAGCCCAGCCCGGTGCATGGGAGAAAGGAAGAAACAATTGAATCCCACAAAGCCCCGAGGCAGAAGAGGAGGTCTAAACACAAGGAAAAATGGGGAGGGACAGAGCTGGGGTTCTCAAGAACCCAGGGCCAGGGGGGCCTCAACTGGACGGTCTCCTGAGCTGCAGGCGGCTTCGCCCTTCTCCAGACCGCCTGCCCAACCCGCGGGTCCTGCAGAAACTGGCCGTGCCCATCATCGACACGCCCAGGTGCAACCTGCTCTACAGCAGGGACACCGAATCTGGCTTCCAGCCCAAAACCATCAAAGATGACATGCTCTGTGCTGGCTTCGCAGAGGGCAAGAAGGACGCCTGCAAGGTAGGGCCCATGCAGCCGACCCCGGAGCCCAGCCCTGACCCCCAGGCCCAGGTCAGGGTGGGATGGCACCCCAGCTGCATGGGCTGTGTGTCCAATAGGCTGGGAGACTAGGTTTGAAAAAGCAGATTCCTGGACCCTGCCCCAAGACAGTCAGAGTCGGGGGTGTGGGGGGACCCAGAAAACTGCATTTTCAACACACACATCCCCTGAGCAAATAGAGCAGGTGATGTGGGGACCCTGGTCAGGAAAAGGAAGGACCAGCCACAGAGGGAGGCTGTGCAGGGAGGCTCTGGGCGGAGGGGTGCTGAGAGGGGCCAACCAAGGGACAGGGAGATGGTGACACAACAGGTGTGTGCCCTGCAGAGGCCAGCTCTGGGACTCGGTGCCCCCGGGTGGACCCCAAAGGTGCCTCTGCTTGCCCCGCAGGGTGACTCAGGAGGCCCTCTGGCATGCCTCGTGGGCCAGTCATGGCTGCAGGCTGGGGTGATCAGTTGGGGTGAGGGCTGTGCCCGCCCCAACCGCCCAGGCGTCTACATCCGGGTCACCTCCCACCACAATTGGATCCACCGGGTCATCCCCGAACTGCGGTTCCAGCCAGCGTGGTCGGGCGGCCAGAAGCGAGACACCTGGAGCCAGCAGCCCCTCTGTCGGAACTCTGCACCCCGCCAGGCCGCCTGTACTGCCCTGCTGGGCCTCCTGGTGCTGCTCGCCCTCCTCTGAGCCTGGTGGCTGGCAAGGGGCCAGGCCATGGTGGCATTTGTAAATAGCTCTCCTGTCTCCCTCACCCAGATGCCCAGTTATTTTTATTATATTCACCCTCCAATAAAAACCCAACCTCGTGCAGCTGCCTGGGTGCAAATCCTTGGGGACCAGGGGTGGGGGAAGATGTACAGAGGTCGGTTCCCAGCTAGCAGAAAGGGAGCTGCAACAGGCACCCTGAGGCTCAGACGTCACCGGACACCAAGGCCACAGTGTCCCCCTCACAGAAGGTTGCCCTGCGGCCACCCGAGCCGGTTTCCTCACCCTGAGCGTCTGCTGAGGGCCACCCATGCTGGGCACTGGGGCCAGTGACAGGCCCTGTAGAAAGACCATGGCAGGACAGCCTGTGCCTCAGCAGGAGCTGTCCACAGGGTGGGGGAGAGGAGGGGTGGTGGGGAGATCCTTGAAGAGGGGGAGAGGAAGGGGGAGGTGGGGACTCGCTGGGCTGGAGGACCACAGCCTCCTTCCCCAAGCCCACTCTTGCCCACTGTCTGTGTCCCGGCATCAACAACTCCTCTGGGTAAGGTCAGCAGGAGGAACATGGCAGTTGCGCACTTGGGAGGGTGGCCACACCCTGTGCTTCTCACCACACAAGGAGGCACCCCCAGCCCTGCTGCTCCCGGCCCTTGGTCCCTTCCAGGAGTCCTTGTGCCCCAGGTTCCACCCTTGACTCCGGCTCCTGATCCTCAGCCTTGACCTCCTGACTAAGGATTCCAAAGCAGCACAGGGGAGGGGGAGGGGAACGGGGCGAGGAAGGCTGGACATGCACACACTCGTGTTCACACGCGCACAGGCACAGTCTGCCCTGCAGTGCCAGGAAGAAAGCAGATACTGGGTATTTACGGAAAGAATCAGCAACCACCTAGCAAGCACCTGCAGATGGGGACTAGGTGGGGACCAAACATAAGGAATCCCTCTGGGTTCCACTTTGCCTGGGCATGTCAGTACCATGGGCCAGGAGGGACAGCATCTGGCACAGGCGTAGCCCCACCTCCCTGCTGGCCACTTGGTGGCCTCCTGGACCAGGCCATCTGATGAGCTCTTTCACCAGACCAAGAGTGGGCGATCTGGCCCAGGAGGACTGTGGGAGTCTCAAGGGCAGCCCCGGAGCCAGCTCTGGGCCATCCTGGCCGAACAGGGTTGGCCCTGGGCTCCCAATGCCTGGGAGAGGCCTGGGGGAAACTGCACCCTGCTCTGGGGGGTGCAAAAGCTCCAGGCCCCATGGTGGGACAGAGCAGGGGGAGGTAAGAGTTAGGGGGTCTCTGGAGGAAGGCTCCTCTGTTGCCTCTGTGGTGAGAGGCCAGGACAAAGCCTGACTCCCGGGAGACAGGCACGGACAAGTCTTCGCTCGGTCGGGGAGAACTCACCACCCATCCCTGCCTCCTCTTCCCTATAGTCTCAGCTTTTGGGGTGCCCTGGGGCTCCCACCACCCTCCCTATCCTCCTGCCTCTGTTACAGGGCAGGAGTCTGGTTATGGCCCCACTGGGGCTAACAGGGAAGAAGGGGCAGAGACACTAAGCAGTGCTCACCTGGGAGCTTGCCCAGGACTGGAATGGTGAGTCTAGGGTCCCAGTGGATCCACTGGGCTGCTGAAGGGTGCCCTACTCGAGGCAGTGGACAGTGCGTGACTCTGGGACATGGCTCAGCCACTCCCCAGGCACCCCGAACACCACCCTCACCCGCTGACCTGGCCGGCCCCTGCCCAGCCCCAGGACAGATGCTCAACAGGCACATGTCTGAAGGAGACAGGTGAAAACTCTTTCCACAGAGACGGGGGTTTAGAAGGTTCCTGCAACTTACAGTTGGTACTAAGCCTAGTGTTGTGAGAAGGACATTAGCAGAGACACCCTAGGTGGTCACAGGTGTCCTCTCCCACCCCAGGTGGGCACAGCTCAGACACAGCTTTCCACACATGCACATGCTACACAAGCACATGCCTACCGCACATGCAGCCACACTCATGCACACATGTACACAGGCATAGCATTATGATCAGCCTACAGGAGCCCCAGGAGGGAAAAACCACTGGGCCGGGAGAACTTTTGGCGTCAAGGACCCCGGCGAGGGGTCAGCCACAGGCTGGGCCCCACCCTGAGCGAAGCCCCAGGCCCACAAACCTCTGTGCAGGGGGACGTGGGGGTCTGTGGAAAAAGCAGTCCCTCTTGGTGCCACCACCTAAGGGACCAAGGTGCTCAGAATGTGGGGCAGGTAGTGTAGTGGACCGGATAATGTCCCCCCAAAACTTATTGAAGCTTGAATTGTGTTCCAAAGTTTTGTGTATTAGAAACTTGGCCCCCACTGTGACTGTGAAGAGGGTGGGAAATCCTATTATGGTAATTGAAAGGTGGGGCCTTGAAGAGGTGATTGGATTGTAGGACCGTGCAGTAGTGAATGGATTAAAAATGGTGGTCAGGGGCCGGCCCAGTGGCGCACTGCTGCAGTGCGCCGCTTGGGAGTGTGGCGGCGCTCCCGCCGAGGGTTCGGATCCCACATACAGACCGGTTCCCGCTCGCTGGCTGAGCGAGGTGCGGGTGCGACACCGAGGGTTGCGATCCCGTTGCCGGTCCCGGTCCGGACCGGG